>NW_015650695.1:197702-199299 GCF_001515625.1 Sinocyclocheilus rhinocerous | reverse complement strand
ATGCTAGTAACATGATAATCATGCTAGAAACATGCTAGTAACTTGTTAATAATGCTAACACCATGCTAATAACATGCTAATCATGCTAACAATATGCTAGTAACTTGCTAATCATGCTAACAAAATGCGAACACCATGCTAGTAACATGCTAATCACGCTAGCAACATGTTAGTAACTTGCTAATTATGCTAACAACACGCTAGTAATATGCTAATCATGCTATAAACATGCTAGTAACTTGCTAATCATGCTAGCAAACATGGTAATTGTGCTAGCAACATGCTAATCATGCTAGCAACATGCTAGTGACATGCTGATCATGCTAAAAACATGTTAGCAACATGCTAGTCATGCTAGAAAACAGCCTAGCAAACACCCTAGGTACCCTAGCAATATGTTTTATTCCTATCTGTTTTTCTGATAGACTGTATTGCCTTGAAAACATTCAAACTTTAATCTTTAAAACTATTTTAACACTTTCAAACTACTTTTAAAAAGCTTTTAAAACTTTTTCAAACTTTCTAGCTAGGCTTTTTCAAGCCAACTTAAAGTTTGTCTACAAACTTTTCAATCTAGTTTATCACTGTTATTGCTGCTGCAAACAGTGTGGATGAAATTACCCATGACAAAAATGGTGGGGACATGTCCTTGCCATCCCCAATGTAAATGACGCCAATGATGCTGACAGTATTGATTCAGTTATATTCAAATTGTACGTAGGCTACATGAATTCCAAACAGGGTTAATGTAGCTTTTATTATAGTGCTTTAGGATTAGTATTTAGGATTGGTGGTTTGTATTTAGGATAATTTAGGAATCTGTCATTGATGTGCAACCCTCTAAGATAGTCCTCCAGTATCTGTTTATCTCAGTTATGACAGTGGCACTTCAGGCCTGAGTTGGTAGACTGTATTTCCTAACCTTTTCAATTGAAATTATAAACAATCCTAAAATCTTTATGCACAAATTGCACCATTTCCATGGTCCTTCTGTAACTCTCCTTTTATTTTTGTCTATTTCCGAATGATCAGCAGACAGCAACAGGCAGACAGACTGTAAGTTTTAAAAACGGAGTGGAAGACAGGTGCCAAGAAACGGAGGATCAAAAGCACAAGTGATCAGTAGCTCAGGCCAAGAATCCAGAGAAAGAGAGAGTGAGCCCTTGAGAGAGCAGACATCTGAGAACCAGACATTCACATCTACACAGAAAACTCAGACTCATGACAGATGGAGTGCCAGTGCACCGGTACAGAATCAGAATCTGAGCAGGACTCGGCAATATTCAGAATTAAGAATTGGCTGCATTTCAATGAATGAGTTGGAATTTTAAAGGAGTGGTTCAGTGGCTTTTTTCTAGGCTTGATTGTGTTTATGGGGTGCAGTCTAACGTGTTAATGCTTAGTTTTTTAAAAAACGCATTATCTTTAGAACATTGATTTTGAAACTTGTGAATCCATTAGAATCATTAGAAGACAGAATCACGATTCATATATGTATAGATTTTTACGTGCACCTCTAGTTTACTCTTCCTCTTCTCTAAAACATTGCAGCATGGCCTCGCCCCCTTTGCTGCCTTTTCCAGAGGGCGGGGTTTAT
>NW_015650695.1:194091-197383 GCF_001515625.1 Sinocyclocheilus rhinocerous | reverse complement strand
GGTGCTAACGCTTCCGCGGCCGACTGCGTGCGGTAAGAGAGCGGCCCGGCGGGGGTGAGAGGTTGGGGGCCGCTGCCCCCATGGTGCGTGCCGGATGGAATGACTTCTGAAAACAGCTCACTGTCAAACAAACAAACAAACAAACATGAAGAGGATGTCAGGAAATTAAGAGTGAATGAAACATTCACAGTCACATTAGACCAACAGACTCACATGAGCCGCAGGGACAACAGCAACACGTCAAATATATTGAATAATATTGTGGATTTTGGAGGATTGTTATTGCCAGTGCCCACACTTGAATGCTTAATATCACACTACAGAAGCAACAGACCATGCACATGAATGAAAAAACAAAACAAAAACGCAACGTTGCCCTGCGATCAGTCAGCTAGCATGTCTGCATTCTTATTCTTCTTCTGTCAATGACTCTGTACTGATTCTGCAAGTTTGTTGTACCTTTCTCTCAGGGGGGTCGAGGGGTCTCCAGTTGTTGGCTTTGAGCTGGTGAAGCTCATCGAACTTTAAGCTGATATTCTCAATGGAAAGTTGAAGCATGTCCCAGAACCCTGCGAGATCTTGAGCCACTGGCCGTGGGTGAGCGTTTGGGTTCTGCTGAGCCAAGAGAAGTATCAAAAATGGAACTATAAGAATCAGCTGTGCTGTCAAAACATCCTTATTGCCTTATTGGAACTGTTTTCTCTGCAGATGGTGTGTCCATCCTGGTACTGTATTTGCAAAGGTACCCACAATTCCATTATTTTCCAAAGATTCACATCCTTAAAGATACACTATTGTTCAAAAAGCTTGGGGTCGGGTAAGATTTTTAAAATGTTTATTTTTAAGAAGTCTCAGAGGTTGCATTTATTTTAATCAAAAATACATTAATAAAAACAGTAATATTGTGAAATATTATTACAATTTAAAATAAGTGTTTTCTATTTTTTTATGTAATTTATTTCTGTGATTACAAATGTACATTTTTAGCTGTCTTTTTTAATGAATATAATACTTAGAAAGTTCAAAAGAACAGCTTTTATTTAAAACAGAAATCTTTTGCATCATTATAAATGTCTTGGCTGTCACTTTTGATCGGTTTAATCGTTGCTGAATTAAAGTATTAATTTCTTTAAAAAGAAAAATCTTACTGACCCCAAACGTCTTCAAATATGAGACTGAAGAATTCAAATTCTGCTGTAAAGAAGCTCTTAAAAAGACAATAGCGTCATCATTCAGCTCAAGTCAGTTCAGTGTCAATTCAATTCATAGTATAAGTTGATTCTGTCAAATAATGTTTATTATATCATTCCTACTAGTACTCACCAGATTTTCCTCACACAGTTCCCTGAACTGCTGAAACTTCTGGGACATAAGCAGCTGTGCACTTCCCACTGCACTGCGGATCTTCCCCAGGACTGAACAGCACACACAAAAACAAACAGGTGAGCGTCAGAAACATGCATAACGACCCTAGAGCAATAGAAAAGTAGAATTCTGCTTCCTTCTGAGACTTAAATATCTATTATGCTCTATTATGATTATTAAAATTAGGAGAGCCTACAGTGATAAGTTTGATATTAGCAATAATTCTTAAATAAAAACAATGCCTGAGATTTCAGACAAACAGTGTGAGGACCAGAACGTCCAACATGGGGGAGATTACTTCAATGCAGCTGAGATTAATACAATACATTTGTGCATGTGCTATTTCAGCAAATCCTTAATTATCTGCAATCCATATATAATTTGTTGTAAATTAATACAGTTTAAAAAGTCATTATATTTATATACCTATTGGGCACTGAAACAATACACAGAGCACACAAAAATAACTAGAATGTTAAAAAAATATATTTTACTTTCTTTAAAGGGGTGGTTCAATGTTTTTTTTCTAGGCTTGATTGTGTTTATGGGTTGCAGTCTAACATGTGTTAATGCTTCGTTTAAAAAAAAAAACGCATTCTTTTTCACATAATTTACCTTTATTCCACACCGCTCTGTCCCTTCTCTGAGAAACGCGCTGATAAATTTCCTGCTTTTATGAAGCCCCTCCCTCAGAAATAGGCGATGGGCTCTGATTGGTTAGCTAGCCCAGTGTGTTGTGATTGGCTAAACTGCCACTAGTGCGCGTCTAAACGCCCCGCACCTCTCCTCAGCAGCATGTGCTCCGGTTGTGTTGTAAGCAAAGGCATCGTTAATATCGCTTATCAGTTTGAGCCTGATTGAGAAGCAGAGGATATTATTGAAGAGGATCGTGCAGAACATGTGCAAGCACGGCTTTTAATGGTAGGCCTATGTTTTTTGCTTGTTGTTGTCTCATACTTTTAGATACGCTGTTATTTGTAAATGCTACTGCTTCTGTTAGCTTTTAATATACGGTTTTATCTTGATTAAAGCTTTAATACAGTACGGCAACTGCACGCGCGTCGATTCATATATGAATAGATTTTTACGTGCACCTCTAGTTTTCTCTTCCTCTTCTCTAAAGCAGCGCAGCCTGGCCTCGCCCCCTTTGCTGCCTTTTTCCCGAGGGCGGGGTTTATCTGTGTTTGTGATGTCACGAACCCGGGAAGTAACTCGTTGTAGTCCTTACGAGCCGTTTTTGTAGGCATTAAGCTGCGATCTTTTTAAAAGACGATATCTCCGTTTGCATTGAACTTTCAGCTTCGTAACTTTGCAGATATTGTTTATGCTCAAACAGCAACATTACACACTAACTAACGTTAAAAAAGTGAAATCGCAATGAACCACCCTTTTAATTGAATTGCCCACATACCACATGATGATAAAGAGGAATTAGCTTTGTACGGAAATTCAACATAGTCACAAACCAAAGAGATTTCATTTCTATTTTGAACAAAATATAAATAATCACATAATTTAGCTCCCCAAATATAGTATATTTAGTATAATTATTTAGTGGTAGAATTTATATACTAATTTAGCTTACATTAAAGAATGATGAGAAAAATAGATCACGGTTTTCATAATGTTAAGACAACTGTTTTCAAGATTGATTATACTAATAAGAAATATTTATTGAGCAGCAAATCAGCATATTATAATGATTTCTGATCATGTGACACTGAAGACTGAAGTAATGACTGCTGAAAATTCATCTTTGCAGTTGCAGGAATAATAAGATTTTTTCAAATAAAACAGTTATTTTAAATTGTAATAATTTTACATTATTACTCTTTTTACCATATTTGTCATCAAATAAATTCAGCCTTGTCAAGCATAAGAGACTTCTTTCAACCAAAATAAAAATATCTATACATATATACTGTAT
>NW_015650695.1:144131-193892 GCF_001515625.1 Sinocyclocheilus rhinocerous | reverse complement strand
CACACACACACACATATATATATATATATATATATATATATATATATATATATCCATCTATATATATATATAGACAGATAGATGGATAGATTTATATATATAAGTATTTTTTAATAAATATTTCTATAGAAATTATATAAAATTTGCATATATTTTTGAGTAAATATGTTTCAAACTTTAATTATTTGTATAATCTAATCTTGTGTTTGGTAAAATCCCCCATACTGTGCATATAATAACATTGTTGTTTATTCAAACTGAAAAACTTTACTGTAGTAATGCTAGTTAGACATTATTTAGTCGCCCAGAGTAAGATTTAGTCGCATATGCGAGTGATTTACTCGCAATGTAGAGGGTTGGTATTGGTACAGCTATATATTGTCAAATTACAACTTTGCATCCTGTTTGCTGCCTCATTCATATTTAGTTTGACTGAACTGGAATTGAGAAGACATTTTCTGCTCTTCCTCTTTTTCTCACTCTCTTTCTGTCTCTCAGTTGTGCAGTTATCCTGTAGAGGGCTCCCTCTCATTCTCCTTTCTCTGCCTCACTCCTACTCCACAGCGCCCCATCCTTAAGGGAGGAGAGAGAGAGAGAGAGAGCTCAGTCTCGATGTGTGGAATTGTTGGGCAGACATTGCAACCATTACACCTCTTCCTACTGTTCTGCCTCAGTCACTGTATGTGGAAAAGGGCTATTACTTATTACTGCAAACGGAGGACTCCTACAGAAGCCAAGAGAAAGAAAGAGAGGAAAAAAGAGTGAGAGAGAAAGAAAGAAGAACTAAAGCAACAACTGGATGACAGGAACAAACTGAATGCCTACCTTTCCCTGTTTAAAAGAAAAGAAGAAAAACGGAAGGCACTGGAGTATTTGTTTTTTTCTTTCGTTTTTTTTTCTTCTTCTTTCTCATCGTGGTGCTGGGAGGCACATCATCTTTTCATTTATTCGCT
The DNA here is from genome assembly GCF_001515625.1 of Sinocyclocheilus rhinocerous. Lineage (NCBI taxonomy): Eukaryota > Metazoa > Chordata > Actinopteri > Cypriniformes > Cyprinidae > Sinocyclocheilus > Sinocyclocheilus rhinocerous. Next base: position 192,939 of record NW_015650695.1, on the reverse strand, counting down.
CTCTCCATCATTTGCCTCCTGATCTATTTCTCCATCTATATGGTGTATAATTTTGTCTATTTATGACGAGACAGGAGAGAAGAGAAAGAAGGGGCAAGTTTGTTTGTTTTTGTTTTTTACTCTACCACTCATTTTTTACTATTTATGACCCCCTTCATTCCTTCACCTGTCCCTCCTTGCCATCTCTCTCCTCTGATCATCCCCTATTCCTTCCATTTCTCTCTCCATCCCAAAAGTGTGATGCTCCCTGAATGAAAGTTGGGTTAGAATTGTGAAAGAGACTCAAAAACCATCTCCACATCTCCTTATCAGTTTTTAAATTTTTTTTCTTTCTCTCTTTTTTTTAAACCGTTCTTTTAGTCCTCCACCATCTCCCCTCAGTATCACTATTTTTTCCCCTGGATGCTTTAATATTCTTCTAGGTAGGTTTAACGGCTCGTTTAGTGTCTGTCCGTTCTGTTTGTCTGTGTGTGTGTACTTGTGTGTTCCTTTTTTACATGCACATAAAACACACATCGACACACACATACACACACACATGCATTAAACTAATGGACAGCCAGGTGTCAAGAATTACATATAATTTCTCCATGCCCATTTTTACCCTTCTCCAACCCTGTCCATTTTACTTATGAACAGCAAGACATTTGTTTACCGTCATTCTTTTTTTTGTAACACACACAATTAAAACACACTTACACACATCTGGTCTTGGGCTGCCCGGTCTGAAATACCCTCCATTCATCTCCAGTGTCCAGTGCAAGCATCAGTGTCCTTTATTTCGGTTGAGACATCGTTGCAGACACATTTCAGATGAGCTTCTGCTTTGCCTGAGATGGGTGAGGTTGGCGTGACTGCTTAATTTGTGGTTCTTGGACACATTTTGAACTTGTGATTTGTGTTGTTGGCAGCTTCCTCTGAGCTGGTGAAACATGAAATCTGAATTGTGAATAATAGATTGGTATTTGCTCCAAATTTTGATTAGTCATTTTTTTTCTTGTCTCACCTGCTTGCGAGCTCGAGTCCATTTGAGCTGTTATGTTCATTCCTTCTTTTTATTGAGTGTTTAATTTTCTGCTGGTGCTCACCAGCTTTTACTCTCATTTTATCCATCCATTTATCACCTTTCGGACAGGCCGTCACCTCCTCTTCTTATCACAACCTCTTGATTTTCTTTGTACTCTTTGAGGGTCCCTGTTTTTAGCTGTCGTGCATGACCACTGTATGACCGTTAGAGAATGAAAACTTTTCACTCCCCACTGTAAGTTATTTATATCCCCTAATTTATCCTCCTTGAATTAACCATTTGTGCTTTATTTTATACATAATTTTAATTCAGAACTGCCTTCTTTGATTTGATATTCTCTATTAGTATTTTCATTTGATAGAATTTAGTGTGTATTTGCCTCTGAATATAATTTGTTTTTTTTTTTTCCTTGGTTTTCAGTTCATTTCAAATGAATCTAAGAAAGGGATGGTGATCCAAGAAGTGACGTTGTGACGCAACTTAAGATGGAAGGAAATCTGAACATCTCCTTTTTCCATTCATACTGATATTTTATTTTCTATGCATCGTATTTAGTTTATATGCTTGTGCTTTCTTCTTGGTGACTGGTTTGAAATCTCAATTAACATTTAGTTTTAGCTGATTTAAAAAAAAAAAAAAAGATTTTCTGTAGACATCCCGAATTCATCATCTCCATCACCATTTTTCTTATATATGGACTGTATGAAAACAAAAACAAAAAAGCACCTTACTTGCCTGTTATTGGGCGAAATGGACACATCAAAGGAAGGCGACTATCTTGTCTTATGTTTTTGAATGCTTGCACTCGCCCTCTGTCTTGTGTACCACATTTTTGTAAACATTATCCAAATATTAATGATGAAATGCCACAGGACAGTTAGACTGGTAAGTAACACGATAAAAATATAACACATAAATGTACTTTGTAAGTGTGTTACTGTGTGTTTGTGAAACATGCCTGTCCCTTCTATGGCTCTAAATAGACTAAACTTCATCTATTACATATCAATTAAGCACTTAGTGTTGAGCACTCCATATTAGATCTACTGAAAAAATAACAAAAGGGGAAAAATCTCAGTCAGTTTTCCAAAGCCATCATCAAATTTGACATTTTTTCAACATCATTTGCCAGAAAACATGTGCTGAAGATACTGTTCTCTTCTTTTCCAGTAGTGCCATGAGAAGGACCCAGCAAAGGACGTACATGGATACCTGAACCAATGACGATTTAAGACCAGACCTTTCACTACCGGGCATCAAGCAGCTCCAGAGTTTGTGGACTTGTTCACAGATGAAAATTGACTTTTAAACGAATCAAGAAAAATCTTCTTCTTTTCACCTTTTTTTCTATTTCTATCACATTTTGTAGCCAATGTAGGCTTTGTCCTGGTTCATTTTCGATTTTAAGTACATTTCTTAGATTTGATATAAGACTTAACTTTTCTTCATTGACTGAACATCGTTTTCATAGCTCATACATTCAAAGTCTTACTTGTCTTTTATTTTGTCTTCATTTGTGAGCCAGGCATCTTTCTTACTTTTCTTGAGTGACTTTTCTTAATAGTTTTGATTCAATAGACAATACCTGTGCTCAGTCATCCAGCCTGGATTTACAGTAGGGGCCAACACTTTCATCCACGGTCTCTACGCCAGTCCTACTTTTTCTTACCAATCTCTCAAACTACTTCAAAGGTCAGTCACTCCTCCATCCAGGGCTATGAGAGGAAGAGACAAGACCCAGCTCACATCAACATGCAAGAGTTGAGGAGAGAGAATGGGAGTTGGGCTGGCAATGTTCAAGGTAAGGGAAGAACTCTGTTTTCTTTTCCTCTCTGATGTTTTATAGTACTTAATGAATAATGTACACTACCATTCAAAAGTATGGGATCTGTAAGATTTTTTTTTTTTTTGGAAAAAAAATGGGTTCATGGTTTCCACAAAAATATTAAGCAGGACAATTGTTTTCAACATAGTCAATGATAAGAAATGCTTCTTGTGCAGCAAATCAGCATATTAGACTGATTACTGAAGGATCATCATTGGAGCTGAAAATTCAGCTTAGCCACAAATTACACTTTTAAATATATTAAAATGGCTAAATATTATTTTAAATTGTAATAATATTTCACAATATTGCTTCAGAGTAAGAAATAAATTCTGTAAAAATATGGCACAATGTACTGTATTAATATTAAGGAATTTTCCATATTGATTTTTACAGGCGTTTTACCTGTATTTTTAAATTTTGCGCTTCATTGCGTTGTGTTTTAGGGTAATTGGAAGTGTCTGGAAAAATAATGGATAATGTCCTGGCAGAAAATTACCAGTACAATTTATTTTTCTTTTTTTTTTTTAAACAGTGTGTTTTTACTGTATTTTGTTTGTAAAAAAATAAATAAATGCAGCTTTTACCTCAATTGAATGGCCATCAAAAGAGAAAATGCTTTTTGCCCACAGTATGGTGCTAATAGTCCTAAACGGACCTGGCCAAACCACTTAGTTTAACTTATCAACTGGCATCCAGTTAACATCTTGGTTAACTGCTTTAAAAAAAAAAATTTTTTTTATCGATTTGGTGCAAAAGTGTTCCACAAATTGACAGTTCAATCAAATAATGAGTCATGAAAGAGATGTTAAATAATTTTAAGTTAATTTATCACAGTGGAAATGAAGTACAATTGAGAATGTACTGTTGAATACAGTATGTACACTATATTGTATGCTGCCCATTTTGACAAATGTTGCAGGTTATACTCAACATTTACAGGAAATTTGCATAGAACACATACTGTAACAATTTTAAAACTAGTAATGGTAGAATAATATTCTGAAAATTGCCAACCATTCTCGATCTTTGATGTGCACTTTTAAGCACGCACGTTCACTCTCTCTCATCGCCATTTTATCTTCTGTCACTTATGCCGAGTTCACACTGCACGATTTTCAAACTCGTCGGATCGCCGTTGTTTTCACACTGCGTGATTGTCACTCGCGTGAACGAGCACCGATTTGCCTCCGATTTCGGGCATTTGTCGGCGATTTTGCAAAACCTGTCGGCGAGTGAAAAATCGGGCTAAAATCGTGCAGTGTGAACTCGGCATTACTCGAAGGCCTTAACAACATGTCTGTTTTTCCTTCCAGGGCTGTAATTTTCTGTTGTCTCAATGAATGTGTGTGTTTGTGATCCTCAGTGCGCCATTGTCTTATTTTTGTGCAGGCGTTCACCCAAATTACTCTTGGTCGTGCTGCCTTCTATTCAGTTTGAGTAATGTGCCTGTGGTCTGGGTCAGACATTGTAGCTAAGTGGGTTAATGAAAGCGAGAGCAGGAGCGATAAATACTGAGAAAGAGAGAGGGGGTAAGAAAATAGGGTGAGAAACAGACGGAGAGGTCGAGCTGCCTTTCACTCTCCTGCTCTTTTCTCGAGCTGCTCCAGAGACGCTCCTCATCGCCGTTAGGCTCTTTCTAGGGAAAACACGAAAGTAGTTAACGGATCTGAAAACGTCTGATGACGCATCCCCCTCGTATCGCCCTCTTAAGATGCGCCGCTTCTGATTAACGTGAGGTGACAGCGTTTTTTACCCACGTCAGTGGGGTCGAAGCAGCTGTCAATCAAGCTTGATGTTGATTGACGGGGACCAGAGGGATGAGGACAGTGTGGAATGTCTTTCAGAGTGAAGCATCACTCAGAGATTCTGTTGTTGTGGTAACGGAGCCTCTGTTGGCATGGCAACGGAACATAGGGACACCAGGGCATTCTAGACTTTCAGTGATATAACTGCTACACAGAGATTTCGTGTCAGCTGTTGTTTCATAAATAATGATACTTACGCTGTAGACACCTTGCATGTGTATACAAATTGGCTGACGATGTACTGCTCGACATTGCACTGGTGTATGTGTGTACCGAATGAGCAAACAACGGGCCTTAATCTATCATCCTGAAAAGTGGGGAAATTTGAATTGTATAAATGTTTGTTTTCAAACAACAAGGATAATAGTCAATAAAAGGCTCTCAGGGATGCAGGGATGGATGATGAAACATGTTAGATGTGTAGTGTTGTTGGTGGTGCTTATTTGCTTTATACTTTTGCGGTGAAGACAAAGTAAAAGTGAATCTGGAGGGCTAGTATGTTGTGTACTTTCCAGTAAAGGTCTGTTAATTTATTATTATTTTTATTATTATTAATTATTAATAATAAAATGTAATAATATAACCAAACCTGGCTCTCGCCATGAACATAGCCATAGAAGCTGACATGGCATTAAAAAAGGAAAGAAAAAATGAAATAATAATGTACAAATTATTATCATTAGTAAAAATGAAATGTATTAATAATGTAATAAAATATGAATAAGAAGAATCATATTATTATTAATAAAAATAATAATAATAAAAATAATTGTAATACTTGATGAAAAATGCACAATAAAATGTCTGAAATCCATTATATCCAATACAGTTATACAAGGAAAAACCCCCCCAAAATTTCTGCTACAATTTTGAAAGATTCTAATGCGATAATTTCCAATGTGATTCCAACAAAAAAATTATTGCTTTATTTATTTATTTATTTATTTATTTATTTATTTAAAGAGGATTCATATTTGACTTGTTTGGCTTCAGATTCATTAATTATCATTGATTATTTTAATATCAATAGAAAATAGAAAGATAGTAGATATGTAGAAGTGTATGTACAAAAAAGATAAACTAGAAAATTTTTTTATTAATTAATTATTAAATTGTATTATGTATTTTTCATAGAAGCATTATCCTAGTAAAAAATTCCTTAATCCAATATAGGAATTTTGTTAAAATAATTTGGAAGGATCCTAATGCAATATGATTCCAACAATACTTGTTGCCACAAGGACAATCAAATTTCACTTTATTCAGTAGGATTTTATTTGCTTTTGTTTCTTATTTGATTTTTGTTTGGTTTCAAATGATCATTAATTATTAAATATCAACAATAGATAATAGAAAGATAACAGATGTAATAGGTATATGCAGAAAACAACCAATAAAACTGAGAAACAACTGACTTATAAAGAAAAAGAGCTCTTAACTCAGCTAAACTGAATGAAATTGAAAGTGTATTTTCATTTTCTTTTTTCTTTTTTTTAGTTTTTCACTTGGGTACAGCAGTATATTGTCAGATAAAACTGAAAAATGAAAGCAGGTTACAGAGTTCAAACTGTTGTCTGCCAAATTGCATACACACTTTTGTGTGAAAGTGTTTGTGGCAGCAGGAGAGATGGATTGACATGACATGGAGGTCATTACCCTGCACTGGTCTTTTCTCATCGGCTTAACAGTATTGACTAACAAATTATGCGGATTTGGTTCCAGTGTGTGTATTTGTGTAAATGTGTAAGGGGCGCATTTAACAGTGTTCTCCTGTGTAATCATAAACAGGTCAAAAGCAATATCTAATGGCACAGGTCAGTTTTCAAACAGGCCTGTTACGGCTGTGTGTGCATGTGTGTGTTTTGATTGGTGATGATTTACCAGATTATCAATGTACACCTGTTGTAATTCACACCTCCATCACTATAGGAGTGATTTTGGCTCTCGTCCCTCGTTCGCTAAGATGGTTGAGACTTAGCCTTAATCACAGCACATGACTTCATTACAGATAGAGTTACAGTGACTTAATGAGCTCTTGTCCAGTCATGCACAGTGTCGTAAGTCTCTGAGATGAGTGATGTGCATATTTAATGGTGTAATTTCATTATGTCTTTCATTACAGTATGTCACTTAATGACATTCTGCTTCTTCGGAATGGAGGATATGGATGAGAAAGTTGCCAGTAAGCGGATCTGTACTGCAGACAACAGTCAAAATATCATTATACCAAACACTGCAGTTCAATACCATATTTTGCTTTGCTGTTATTTTTTGTGAAGTGTGAAATACTGGATATATCAGATTAGCTGTCACCTTAAAAACGTTTGGTCTGCATTTTCTAGCTGTCTGCCTTTACTGCAGGGGTGCTCAATCCTATTTCTGGAGATTTACCATCCTCTAGAGTTAATATAAAACTCTAATCAAACACATGGTAATAGGTAGTAATGGTCTTTATGCCAAAAGATCAAGACTCACTTTACTGGTTAGTTTGGTCCAGATAACCCCTGCCGGTAGATGCTGTAATCTTGGGGCATTCAAAAGTGACAATATTTTTTACAAGACTCATAAAAATTGCATTTTAATATATTAGTAAATGTTTTTGCCAGAGGAGAACTCAGAGGAGAATTTAAAAGTTTTAAATGTACAGTACTTTCGTTTTTCCGCGTCTTCTGCCATTCATGTCACACCTCAGAATAGTCACTCAGGAAGATCTTGACAGATTGAGTAATAATTCATGTTATATAAGTGTAATAACAGTTATTTCATATATTTTTTGTGTATATATCAGGGTCGGAAATGAATGGGGGCTTGTGGCAAATATGCCACTAAAATGAAGAAAAGGGGGCACAAAACGGCCTGCACAATTAAGATGAATTAGGCTTATCACAATGTGAAATATGAAATGATTGAAAAGTGCGGCATTACATTTACAGGACTTTGCCTCAGATTTCTTTTTGCGCGTGGTTTGCAGGATTGAGCAATATAACCAATCACACTCGTTTCTGTTGAGCTTATGAATGAAACATCCAATCAGAAACGTTTTGATTCGTCACAGCGGAGAACACCGAGTTGTTCAGTGTGTGCGCTCACTGACTGAATATGAACACGGGACGCCCGTAGCGCAACTGCCCACAAGGCAGCACAAATCAGCGCCGACGAAAGTGCATAATGTTAACTCACATTATACTGAGGTCATGAACCGCTTCAGTGTTCTTTGCTCGCTTTCTTTATATAATATATAATTTATTCCCAGACTGAATAACCATTTTGTTTTTAATGCTCCTGAAATAACCAATGTGAAGTTGTGATATTCAAATCTTTAAAAAGCAATAAATAAATTATGGTGGTTCTTAGCTTGTGTTGTCTGTAGCTAGACAGAATGGGTTGTTCTGTTCCCCAACAAAATCTTTCTGACTTAATTCTGCTCGATTTTAAATTTTTATATATATGTATATGTGTGTTTATAATAAAATTTCATATCAGGGTCAGAAATTCATGTAGCCCATTAAGAGGCAATAATATCCCCCCTTGAATTAAAAAAAAATGGCAGCTTCCCTTTAAAAAAAAAAAAAAAAAAAATATATATATATATATATATATACACACACACACACATATAGGCCATTAACAGATGCAATTTTTGTCTAAATTCATGTATATGAGCAGTCTGTATAAATAAACATAAATGCCCTGTCAGATGCAGCTTCTCTTCCAGTTTTGCAGTGTAAAGATGGCTTTTGTTGATGATGAAAAAATGATTTGTAACAGTCTATAGTATTGTGATTGATTGAGTAACTGGTTAAATGCTAGTATTTGACCTAAAAATAACACATTTAATAAGGTAATCAAAAAAAATGGCCTTACAAAAGAAAAATAACCCTTGAAGTCAATCAAATATTGCCCCTTAATGAGTCAACATTATCAGCAAGAGTGATCCAAACATCCAAACAATATCCAAACAAGATACACAGACTTGACTTGACTTGACATGAACAGACTTGACTTGACTAGGCATGAACAGACTCACCAACAGCAGAGTTACAACATCAATACACGACGAGGGCACAATGGGAACATGAAGCTACTTATAGGAAACAAGAGGGTCACATGACAAGAACAAACCAATGGGAAACAAGACACATGACTAAGACAACCAATCAGAACATGACACAAATGAACAGGGGAACCAATGGCATGAATACATGAGGGCAAGGGAAGCATGACACAAACAGGGACCATGAAACAATTACAAAATAAAAGACATGGAAAACATGAACATGAAACAAAACACCACATTACATTTTGTAGGATTCTAATTAATTGTAGGACTTCAAAGGTACTGGAATCGTTTTCGGCTCAACAGGCAGACCAAACTATTAATGACAACGAAATTGAATGACCATCTGTAAAGTATTTTTGACCTTTCGAAGTGCTGTTTTTGACTAAGTGACCTGTTCGTAGTTGTGGAATCACAGTAGTGGGAGTCCACGTGATTTTATGAGCATTTAAAATACAATCTGTGCCCTAGTAAAGGATGTTCATCACATCACAGGTCATGTTCGTATCTCAGTCTACTTTCAGCTCCCTTCGATGTCCATTAGCGAATGCTACATGGTGTATTACAAAGCGCTGAGGATTGGACGATTGAGTGATTTGGGATGGGGCTCATTGTTTCGTGGTAACCATGTGCTGATATTCATTTGGCCTAAACTAGAAACAGCTTGGTAATTAATTACCCATGACCAATGGGCGGGGGGGTGAGCCAATGCTTGCATGTGATTGGTCAAAACAGAAGCAGGCCATCACCAAGCCCTCAGGGGAGGAAGTGATCTCTCACCCGAAAACCTGCTCAGCAGTGTGTTTGTGTCTGTCGGAGTGTGTACGCTCTGATACAGATGTTATGATCGCAGCCATTCATAACATCTACAGTATTTGTCATATATACAGTAGGTAGCGCTGCTTTTCCTCTGCATCTGCAAGCCAAAAAACTTTCCACGTAGAATCTCACACATTCTGTGTGTTTGTATAGGTGTGTGAAGTTGTGGGTATGTAAGTTCGGTTTGTGGGCCCATATGGATTTGCATATGTTTAGGGCTGTGCGTTGTGTTCGTGCATGTATGTGTGTGTCATATGCTTGTGTGAACATATGTCTGTTCCTTTGGTTGTTTTTGTGTGTAATGTGACTCTGTGTGCGTATGCTAGTGGCAGTGTGTTTTTACTTTTCCTGATTTAAACGTATCTCAAACTTTGATATTTACATGCATTTATGTTATAATGTAAAGCTGCTTTGAAATCTACAGCTATGTAAATTCATGTCAAGTACATAGGGTGGGGTTGGTTTTAACATAATTACAAAACATGTTTAGATTTTGTACAATCATTTTTTTGTTAATAAGATTTACTTGTTTCAATTTTTTATTTTACATTTTTATTTTGAGTGTTTCAATTCAAAAAATTGACACTGAAAAAATGACTTTTTAACAGGTAGATTTTAAAAATGTTTTGACAGAAGTCTCTTATGGTCATCAAAGCTGAATTATTTGCTCAAAAATACAGTAATATTGTGAAATAATATTTTTACAGTTTACAAGTAAAAAGCAATTCATCCCTGTGATAATTTCCTTCAGATGTCATTCTAATATGCTGATTTGGTGCTCATGATTTCTTCTTATTATAAATGTTGTTTTTTTGATGAATATAAGTAAAAAAAAAAAACAGTATTTATTTGCTTTTAAATGTATTTTTTTACTGTCAGTTTTGATCAATTTATTACATCCTTGCTGAATAAAAGTATTATTTATTTATTTAATTTTTAAATCACTGAACTGAAACATTTTAATGGTGGTGCACATCAAATAAACAGGGAAGTCTACTGATTTAGATACACCAGTTCTGTCATATAATATTCATTAATCTGATCGAAAATCATGTTGATTATTTTCTACTTCAAAATAATTTTTGCTTCTTGAAAAATGTTTGTACATAGAGATTTTTTGCCTGTCACCTAAGACAGTCATGTCTGACTATCCTGATTGTACCCCGTAATGTGTCTAAACAGACCAAATCTATTCAAAGATATTCACGTTAAACAAAACGATTGCCCCAAAAATCTGCTTTAATACCAGGAATCTTGATTTTAGCATCTGTGCCTCAGTTGCAATCAGAGCAAACCGCTGCTGGCCGTTGTTTAAGCGTCATTATGAGGAGAGAGGTCTTCAGTAAAGGTTACAGCTCAGAGGCAGTAGTTCATAAACACTGCTTAATGGAACCGCGCTCACACTGCTATGACAGATATACCTTAGAGACCGGAGTGTGTGTGTGAGGTGTGTGTTTGAGCACCACGTATGCTTGCGAGGAAGCCAAGACAGAAGTGCTGGCTAAATGTCTAAGTATGAAAATGAGATTAGTTAGCGGTAAATATCAAGAAGTTTCCCTGTGATAGTGTTATTTGCGTGTAGGTTGGTGTGTGTGTGTGTGTGTTACATGTACCCCAGAAATGATTTGACATAAAAAGACAGGCCGCATACCTCCATAGTGTTGCACTGGATTACTAGACAAGCCTAATCTCTTACTTTAATCATGGTCTGTGTGTGTGTGCATGTGTGCGCATGTTTTTTTCTGTTACAAACCCCTGTCATCTCTTTATGCTGAATTAAATAATGTTTTTTGTGCATTTCAGAACTGAATCAACTGTCTCGGAATTCATTCTGTATAACTGCATCAATGAATGTTAATTCAGTTTCTGGTTGTTATCAAAGCTTTCCCTCCCGCTCTGAAACAGAGCTCGTTTGAGATGGGAGGGAGTCTGTGATGGGCTTTTGTACAAACATTTTGTTGAATACATAATTTATTACTTCGCCAGGAAGAACTGAGATGGAGGACGGTGTAGAAAAACGCCTTATCTGTGTTTCCCGAAGCAATGAAAGAAACAGAGATGTATTACAGTGCACAAATGTACACACTTGTTTTTATTCGCTTCACATCCTCTCTCGCCCTCTAAAATGTGCACAGTGTCAGGATATCTTTGAATCACCTGTCACACATGTTGTGTAGTCTATACCCTTCCCTGTGTTAGTTTAATGGTGTCAGTTTCACTAGTAAGTCTTGTTTGGTGTGCAGTAATCATGTTGGTTTGGGTCGAGTTTTGATCAGCGACTGCTTTTGAGATCAATAAGTGTTTCTAAATGGCATTTTAGCTGACACCAACAGACCGGCCCAGTCCTATTGGAAGCTTTCTGACCATTGTAGCCAATCTGGGACCCTTGGGGACCATTCTCTCATCTTAAGCCAGTTGCCAATCAGGCCTTAGGCCGAGCACAACTGTCTCACAGAAAATCAAGAGAGAGCGATCTATCGGAGCAGGCAGATGCATGGATATTATACAGCACCACGGGGAATGTGCGTGCATATGTAACATTTTTTGTCATCTGTGTCAGTTAAACTTAAGCTTTAGTAGCCATCCAGCAAATGTTGAGCGACTCTGGAATTCTTCTCAACAAACACCCGTGTACAGTGACAATGCAGCTTGGGTATGCAAGCATTTAGCATGAAGAAATAAATAGTTGGCAATACAAAAACGAAACAAATGTTACAGCAGATATGTGAACTATTTATGTAATAGGGCTAAAGACGAAAAGGGTTTTCAAGCATCAAGCAATAGTTTATTACAGCTTTCTTTTTTTCCCGTACATTAAAATGTGTCCTGTTTGATTTCATTTTTCTCAGAAAAAACATCATACATTTACCATGATTTAAAGAAGACATCCACTAACATGTAAATCAGTTTAACGGTAGTTCATATACCAAAAAATATTGTCAGGCATATTTAGAAGAACAAGAATCATTGGATGACATTAAAAGTCTCAGTTTAACCAATTAGTTTAGGTACGATAACAAATTCCAGTTCTGAATGCCAACTGGCCACCCCCCCCCCCCCCCCAAAAAAACCAAACAAATTAATTGCAATTTTAAATCTCTACAATTTTTTTCCACTACACAGATAGATAGATAGATAAAGGTGCATCTCAATAAATTAGAATGTTGTGGAAAAGTTTATTTCAGTAATTCAACTCAAATTTGAATTTATTTAATACATGAGTTTCACAATTTGAGTTGAATTACTGAAATAAATGAATTTTTCCATGACATTCTAATTTATTGAGATGCACCTGTAGATAGATAGATAACCAACCTCATTGGACAAACTAAATTTAATTTAATTTGAAAAATGATGAAATATTTTTGAACTCTAATAAATATAATTTTTTTTTATTTTCCCCCTATATAAAGATAAGAGAGACAAAGCTTGGTTGAGATGTTTTTATTTAAAACTCATTTAAAAATCAAATATAAAATAGATGTGCAATACAGTTACTTACTGTAAAACAACCACAAGAGAAAAGGAAGATATCCAACAGCTGTCAAAATAGTCAATATGCTAGATAAACATTTGCTTTTTTGTTAGAACAATGGACTATGGAACATTATTTCACCCATATTTGAATATTTGATTTTCACAAAAGATACTGGAAACATTGAAGTAGACACTTTACTTGCATTTAATATGATTTCTATGTATGCTTTTATCACTTTTGTACATTTAATTTGATACAAAATGGGACATCACATCTCGTTTTTTTGACCCAATATATAAGAACTGAAATAATGTGTAAATTACTAATGTGTAGATTAGCATCCTCAGCTACACTAGTCGGCAGTGGTTCAGATAGAGATAGTGACTCTTTTACCTCCCTTGATCTTCTTGGTTTTACATTTAAGACAAAATGCAATAAAGCTTCTCCATCATGTTCTCACCAGTCTGCAGTTTGGCCTGAATGGGTCAAACTAGTAAAAATGGACAGACTAATTATCTGCAGAGCAAATAACTCACTCACTTGGATATTTGCACTTTTATAAAGAAATCGCAAAGAGTTGCAATGAAATGACATGAAACGCAAAATGATCAACAAGTGAGCTGCTGGGGCTACTCAGCTTAAGTATTATATTATATTATTAAATTGTTTTACGTTTATTAATAATGATAGTAAGTCAAACAATAGTAACAAATAAAATCTAAAATAAATTGTATAAATTCTGGTTTTGTATTTTTTTTTTTTTTTTACATTTAAAAACATTTTTACATTGGTTGTGCCATGGTTTTAAAAATAGTATGGTAATATAAGCCTGTAAAAAAACATTGAAGTATTTGTTTCTTGTTCGTATTGTAAGGCAAATGATGATGCTTGTGCCTTTAACCCAGAAACTGTATAAACATCAAAAGAATCTGAACATGAATTTCCCCTCATGTAAAACCACCGAAACACGAATAGGGAACTTTGCTGTTTAATTTCAGAAGTACATATAGTTGGTGTGTGTTTTACATGTGGATCAGCTGTAATTCAGTTCGAGCGTTTCAGACGATTCTCTAACATACAGTTTGAAATAAGCATTTGTGGAGCTGACATTGAGCCTTTAGCTCCTTAGGAGAAAATGTGTGGGAGGTGTGTGTGTGTGTGTGTTTCATTTTATGTATTTATTCATCGCAAGAGATCATGTATGTTCTCAATTTGTATAAAATTGGTTTTCAATTCCTTTTTCAGTTGACTGTGAATAGGTGTTACTATGGACTTTAAAACTATACAATCTATATAACTGTCTCTGTATATAGCAGTCTCTGTTTTTGTGTGTGTGGAGGAAGGTTCATTTGAATAGTTGCTATGGAAACCAAGTGCTGTTAAAATGAGAGGCAGAGCCAAATAGAGCATCTTAGTCTCTCCTCCCTCTCTTGTTCACCCAGCTGCTGTCCTGCTAGTCTTCTATCTCCCTATCTAGTGCTTATCCTTCCGATCTGCGTGCTTCTCTTTGCTTACCTACTTTTAATGAGCTGATGATTAGAACGCTTTCTCTTTTTCGTCACTGCTCTCCTTCTGTCTCTGCTTCATTTATTTAGTCCTCTAATTTCCTCCTTTTTGTTTTTTCAATTCCGTTTTGCAGTTCCATCTCTATACTTTTCCATTCCCCTCAAAGATTTCTCTCTCTCTTTCTTCCTCCCACACTTTGTCCTCCTCCGTCTCTTCTCTCGTCTGCAGCAGAAGAGAGCTAATTCACAATTAGCATGTGTACCTGCAATTAGCACTGACAAACCTCCAATAATTAGCCTTGTAAAAGCAGTCTTCCTTTTTCAAGCGTGTTTGCTTTGTTTCTGAGCAATGCCTCATTTATGTTGTCCTTTCATCTTTTTGTCCTCCTCTTCACCCACCATGTGTTTCTTCCCCTAATTTTTGTGCCTGTTCTTTAAAGACCCCTTGAAATGTGTTTTGTGGCTGTAAGCTGGCATGTCATTCTGTCTTTTAGCCTCAAAAACAGGCTGCTATTGGTATAATATGCTTTTCCTCACAGAATGGAAAAAGTCACTAAACTTAGCAAACTGTATTTTTTTTAAATATTATTTAAATTTAATTTATATTAGAATCTATTTTAATATGTAATTTATTACTGTGATGCAAAGCTGAATTTTCAGCATCATTACTCCACTGATCTTTCGGAAATGATTCTAATATGCTGATTGATGCTTGAGAAATGTTTCTTATTTTATCCATGTTGAAAACAGTTTACTATTTTTGTGGAAGCGATACATTTTTCAGCTTTTTTTGTTAAAAATAATTTTGAATAAAAAGTTAGAAAGGACGTCATTTATTTGAAATGGAAATCTTTTGTAGCATTATACATGTCTGTCACTTTTGATCAATGTAATGCATTCTTGCTGTATTAAAGTATTATATTTACTGACCCCAAACTTGTGAATGGTAGTGTACTATATGTCCGTGCAAACTTCCTGTTTTAATGGAAAATATGTCTAGATGAAATGAAACGACAATGATCAAGCAGTTTCAGAAATGCCATCATTAACAAACAGATACAAACATATTAGCTAATGACTAACTTGTTCCACACCTCTGCTAATGAAAATGGCTCTAAATAACAAGTGTTTCTCAAAGTCTTCACAGAAAGATAATTGGCAAATGTCAGTCACTGTGTGTGTTGTGTGTGAGTGAATATGCTGTTTGCCGATAAATCAACTTGTATGTTACTCGTCTAATTGCATTTGGTATTCAGTGTACGCACATTACTCTCTCACTCTTTCTCTGTATATACAGTATATAGCTACTCTCTCTCATAGTGCTTCACAGTCATGGTATTTTGAACTCTTTGAGCTAATTTTTAAAGTGCATGTATTTGTGGGCCAGACTTTGTCTACACCGTAGGAACCAAATGTCCCCATAAGGGTCAGAAAATAGCATTAGCTCAGTATAAACAACTGATGTCAATGACAAGTCTCCAGGAGAAAGAAAACCCAGAATGCATTGTGATGCATTCCCCAGCATTGAAAAAAAAAAAACAGTTTGAGGACCAAATGTTATCAGAATTTAGCTAAATATGACAAAATCTCTATTTGGGATGTCATCCATGATTATGGCCGCCAAGGTATGACAGACGCAACTGCTAACTAAGCATTTTAGGACATTTTTGGTACAAAGATTGTTAAGATGAGGATGAATTATGCTTTCCTATGAGAAACTTTGGCCAGATTCTAAAACACAACACATGTGTTTTTTAGTGGATAAAGAAAACCCAGAATGCAGTCTCCTGCATTAAAAAAGTGTGCAATAGCTTGAGGACCAAATTGTTATCAGACAAAACATCCTTTTAGGACCTCTAGGATTGGTATTTAAAGGGGTCATGAACTGCCTTTGTTTTTTATTTTGTACTGTTCTCTAAGGTCCACTTATATGTTTATCAAGATTTTTACACGAAAAAAAAAAAACACTATTTATAAGTAATAGGCTATTTTCTGTCCTGTTTTTGACCCCCCTCATCTGAACGCACTGTTTGAATAGGCGTGGAGGATTGTAGAGTCGGAAGTAAACACCCACTGCTATGATTGGCTTATAGTTGTGTATGTTTGACAGCCTACAACCTTCACAGATAGACGCTGCAGTGATTTAGGTTAAAAACACATAAATACTCATATCAAACGATCTGTAATAACAGACAAAGCAATAGTGACCACGTAATAAAAACAGTTACTCACACTTGTGTGGTGCAACATTACTGTTGGATCCAATATAGCCGGCACAGCGTCGTCTTTTAGTTTAAATTTTTCTGAAAATCCTGTGTCGAATTGTGCTTTGTTTGTAAACAAATCTGTGGTGAAATGAAGTGAACAAAGGACCAAGTTCTTACTGACGTTGTCTGGAACTTTATTCAAAATAAAGTTCATCAACTCTTTCCTAACGTTGGAATCAGAAAGAAGGCAACACAAAGACAATGCAATGCATTTTCCACAACTTGGCACTGCACAGCGTCTTGTTGTCTTCAGAGCCATCTTTATTGTTTGGTTTCTGCGTAGACCTGCATTCACCCCTCTTGTTATTCACACTTCATGAGCAAATGGGTAGGCGGGGCTAAACAGGCAGCGCTGTAGAAGCAGGCGTTGATCTTTTTCTGTGTAGGCGGTGCTTATCCACACTATTACATTACAGAGTGGCACATTCCACAAGCTGTCGTTTTGGCAGATTGGCTTCAATAGAAGCTGTTTTTAGACTAATGACAAAGTTTTGAGTTCTGAAACTTACAGGATGTTTTATTAGTACAGTGACCTCTTATATGTCAAAAGATCAAGGGAATTTTGGTTTCTCAGTTCATGACCCCTTTGAGGGTACAAATAATTCAACTATATTTTTATCAATCTAAAAATTTGATTTGGGGTTTGTCCTACTAATTTTAATTAGCTTTATATATAAATATTAGAAGTGATTTATATGTCCTTAGTTAGAAAAACCTGTGTGTGTGTTTGTGTGTCTGCTGCAAACGACCTCATTTCCCAAGACTGCCTATGTTTCTGTGATTTCTGTCTAACATATGTCAATAATGAAGAGGACAAACCCTTGATATGAGGACACATGCTCTTTTTAAAACCACAGGTCTCTCGTTGGTTTTACTTGCGAACTGCAACTCAACTTTCACCAGTCAAGTTCAAATCATGTGGATTTTGTGAATTCAGCTCCCAAACTGAAGTGCTCTCCCTCTCTCTCTCCTCTCTTTCTCTGTCTGCAGGGACTGTATCTTCACTCCTCCGCCATGCTTGTCAGCCTCCACCTCTCCTCTTCCCCTTTCTCCGACCGTCGCGTCCTGTCTTTTGTCTCCCTGGCTTCTTCCTCCAAACCGCCCCTCTCCCTCTCGCTCCTTCTCCTCTCTCTCTTCTTCTTCCCTACCTGCGAGTCTCGCCGTGGAGGCGGGATCGGGACGCCCATCGGGGGCATGAGCGGCGGCGAGCGCGGCCAGTCGATAATCAGCCCTCCTCATTATCCGCCACCAGGAGTCAATCCAGTGGGTCCTCCATTGCCACCAAAGTTTGCTCAAGGCCTTAGCATCGCAGTGATCCTTGTGGGAAACTCCAGCGAGGTGTCCCTCTCTGAAGGTCTGGAGAAAGAGGACTTCCTCCACGTGCCTCTCCCTCCGAAAGTCGAACTGGTCACGATGAACGAAACCGACCCGAAGAGTATCATAAACCGCATCTGTGCTCTGATGTCACGGAACTGGCTCCAGGGTGTGGTGTTTGGGGACGATACCGATCAGGAGGCCATCGCCCAGATATTGGACTTCATCTCAGCTCAGACGCACATCCCCATCCTGGGCATCCGTGGAGGCTCTTCCATGATCATGGCAGCCAAGGTATGACAAACGCAACTGCTTCATAGACATTTTAAGACATTTGAGGTACAAAGGTTAAGATGAGGACAAATTATGCTCTCCTATAAGAAACTTTGGCCAGATTCTACACATGCCCAACGTTTCTTGTAGGAGAGCGTATTTGCTTGTAAATTTACTTTACACTTTACAATAAGACTGCATTAGTTAACTATTTAAAATTAATTATGAACAACAGTTATACAGCTTTTATTAATCTTAATGTAAATTTCAACTTTTACTAATATTCATAATAAACTGTATTTGTTAAAGGGATATTTCACCCAAAAATGAAAATTCTGTCATAAATTGCTCACCCTCATGTCATTCCAAACCTGTAAGACCTTCGTTCATCTTCCGAAAACAAATTAAGATAATTTTAATGAAATCCGAGAGCTTTCTGACAGATTTACTAAACAAGGCAATTTAATTTGAGACCGATATTCCATAAAAGAGCAGATGGGAGTGGAAAGTTCTGCAAGTGATCTACTGACAAGAACACAGACACAGCCAGTGCATTATCATAATGACCAACGCAATCTATCAAGAGCAGTGCAAATTAGCATACGGTGAATGACAATCAGGTGCAGGTAATCTAGTAACAGTACAGGCGCAAAATGGGTTAAGACATGTATTTTGAAATGAAAATTCTGTCATTAATTACTCACCCTCATGTCATTCCAAACCAGTAAGACCTTAATTCATCTTCAGAACACAAATTAAGATATTTTTGATGAAATCCGAGTTTTCTGTCATGAACGCACATTGAAGACTGACACGGAAGAGAAGAAATTGTTGAATAAAGTAATTCTTTCTGTTTTCTTAATGTACAAAAAGTATTCTTGTAGCTTCATAAAATTACGGTTGAACCACTGGATTATTTTAATGATTCCTTACTGCCCTTCTGGGCCTTGAACGTGTCAGTTGCTTTGCTGTCTATGCAGGGTCAGAAAGCTCTCTAATTTAATCAAAAATATCTTCATTTGTGTTCCGAAGATGAACAAAGGTCTTATGGGTTTGGAACGACATGAGGGTGAGTAATTAATGACAGAATTTTCATTTTTGGGTGAACTATCCCTTTAACTAATGTTAACAAATGAGTCCTTATTGTAAAGTGTTAATATTTATTCTAACATAATATTTGTTTTGGGTCAGTAAGATTTTTATTTATTTATTTTTTAAAAGAATTTCTTACTTTTATTCAGAAAGAATGCACTGAACTGATCAAAAGTGATAGTGAAGGCTTTGTAAATTACAAATTCCAGTTCAAATAAGTTTATTAAGTCTTTATAACTATTAATCAAAGAGTCCTGAAAATAACAAAACAAAAAGAAGACTGGAGTAATGAAACAAAGACTGGAGTAATGGCTGCTGAAAATACAGCTTTGCCATCACAAATATGAATTCCTTTTTTAAAATACAGTATATTACAATATAAAGCAGTTAAAAAAAATATTTAATTTAATATGAATAAATATTAAAACAATAACTTATTTTGATATGTTGTTTTACTGTATTTTTGATCAAATAACTAGCCTTGGTGAGCATAAGAGACCTTTCAAAAACATAAGATCTTACAGACCCCAAACTTTTGAATGGTACAGTAGTATATACAGTATGTGAAGTATAGAACATGTGTGTGCATGAATTAAACCACCCTGAAAAATACCATTATTTCGAGTGATTTTAGAAAATGCAGTAAAATTGATGTTAATGTTATTTTTGGATTTTATTGCTGATATGTAATGTTAATGAAATGTATGCCATTGAAATCTCCAGTTCTGAAGATTGAAGTCTTTCTCCATTCACATAGATATGACCTGTATTGACTTTAACCATGATGGTCACTAGAGAACCAATCATACAAGACACTGTACCGCCCACAAAGACGGTTACTTATCGTGTCCTGCCATAAGTTGTAGAGCATTTCAGAGCATTTTTAATAGGATGCTTTAAAAGTAACTGCCTGTGTAGACAGTAGACTCACTAGGGTTTGGAACAGAGCCACACTGTCTACTCTTTTTCCCGTCAACGTCTTCCATTCTCACATGAATATTCATACACGTACATCCACATGTTCGTCTCTTTCTCTTTCTTTTCCGCCAAGGTCAGAGTTGTGTAGCAGGTGTAACAGACTTGAGCCTGCTGTTAAGTCAGTGGAGGTCTGAACTGCTGGAAACAGATGTGATGGAATACATAGTGCTGTGTACTGTCTGTGCTGTCGTTAACTACCTGCAATGTGCTTCATTAAGATGACTGTGTTTGAGAGAGGCGGAAGAAAGGGAGAGAAAATAATGGCGATGCAGATTTGTTTTTCAAAAGACACTGTTTTTTCTGGCCAATAAGAAAGAAGGTAATAAAAAAGATGAGACTGAGAGAGAAAAGTGCAGAAAGAGAAGGAAATGTCAGAGGGTCTTTTTTTTAAAATGACACAGTGAAAAACAGGGAGTCAAGTACATTTATTTTGTCATCTTGGAGAAAAGGAAAAACAGAAGAAGACAATAACTGCAGACACTTTCAGTGTTAAATACACCGTGCAAACAAATATTACCTAAAATTTAACACAACATTCTCAAGCTTTTTACAGCTGCATGCATAATCACGGCTGTCCCAAGGAAACCTATTTTAGCAGTTTTTGGGAACTCGGTACATCACTCTGAGTGTTTAAAGGGGCAGCCATTACTGCTGAAAGATGGTGGTAAATCAATGACCCCCGTCTTGAACAGCCTTTGTTTTAATGGAACAGGTTCCATTATATTTATCAAGAGGGACACTATTCATCCAACTCACACTGCAGGATATTTCCAAGAACATGCAGCTCAGATCAGTTTTCCTGATTGGTGCTTCTTTGATGTTTATGGCTACAGATGTGTCAAGATCTTGTTACAGGGTTTTTGCGCTTGATATTAACGGAAAATTGAAAAGTGAACAGAGGAAGTGATACTTTTTCACCAGGGATTTGGACCAATTCAGGGCATCTTGAGTCAAAATTTTAATGACCAACTCAGAATATCAGATATATCGGACTGTTTGAGACAAGGACTGCCAGTCATAAAAAAATTACATTAGTTGTTCAGAATATTCACAATTTATCATGTACTGTATTTATATCAAAATGAAGAAATTCATATGAATTCATAAAAACTACATTATTTTGGAGGATGAAATCACTGAACAGACAAAAGTGGCTTTCATATTATTGAACATAAGCTTATCACAAGTCTGTAGTCCAGTGTTTTTATTAACTAAAACTAAAACGAAAACTATTAAACATTGTTTTATTGAAATAAAGCTGAAATAAAAAAAAAAAAATAGATGAGATGAAAAAGTTTAAGTTTAAAACACTTGACCAAAAATTAGAAATATTGCCTTGGCAACCAAATGAAATAAGTTGAAGGTGAAATACTAAAATTATTAAAATTGAAATAAAAATACATTTTAAAATAAAATAGTTGAAATAAAAATGAATGCTAATTCTAAAAAACTAAAAACAAATAAAAAGCACAACAAAATTACTAAAATGTAAAGTAAAATTAAATTAAAACAGAAATTTAAAAAAGTATATATCATTTATTGTTGTAAATTATATATAAATAATTCTAAAATAACACTGCTATAGTCACAATCAAGCTAGACTTAAGGGCCGTGTTCTTGTATTATGTTTATGATTTTCTATTATTTAATTAATAAATCAACCAGAATTAATTGCCTAATGACCCATGATTTTTCCCATGATGCTGTAGTGTGACCTGAAGTAGGTCATGTCTTCTAAAGTGGACTCGAGTTGACTTGAACTTGGAAAATACAATTACTAACTTTTTAATTGTGTGACTTTTATGTCTCCCATTAATTTTAGATGTACAAAGATCCTGTTTAAACGCATTGGGAATGTACAACTCGTCTGTCAGCAATCTCTTTGTTCTAGATCTATTTTTTGCCATATCTGCAGGCTGTTACAAGGAGAGGAGCTCTTTTTAGTGTTGGTGTAGGGTTGTTAAAACACGCCACATCCTCTCGTAAGCCACTGAGGAGCTCGATAAGGGGCTAATTGAATTAGCGGAAACATTTTACCATGCTCGATGCCTTTCCATCCAACCACACATACATAAACGCACTGTTATCTTCGTTTTATGACTCTTTTTTTCTTCCCAAGAGCAGTGGAGTGGATGGAGATCTTTAGATTTACATTATATGCATGCAGAAATGACAAAAGAGAAATCATCTAGTGTACGTGCATAAGCCATTATGAGGAATATTAGGACTTGTTTCTAATTCTGTGACTTTACCCCTTGACACCATAATCAGTTGGAGTCCATCCACCCTGCTAACTCTAGGCGAGCGATGCGCTGGCTTATCCGTTCCGTGTGCTTTACCCAGTGTTAATGGGGAGTCATAGGAGCGCTGGGATACTTAACGAGCGCAGCCACACTGCTAATTTCATGCTTAATGGGAACACACGCCTCTCTCACTGGCACACGGAAGCATTAGATGTGCATGTCGTATTTAGCTGGGACAGTTTAGACAGGGACTGTGTTGTCAAATCACTCATCAGATGCACCTGCCTGACCGGTTCATGCAACACATTCACTCACGTGTACTTTGGGATACACACACACATCGTGAGAGAGAGAGCATTCTGCATTTGCATTTTTAGTCATTTGTGCCTTTTATATGCCACAACTGTCCACTTTTTTTTCAGATGTTTTATTTAATCTGTTAGTGTTGTGTGTGTTGTTGTGAATCCGCATGAATGCATTTTTGTATTTGTGATAATTTGAGTCTGTTATTCTGCAACATTGATTTACAACACAGCGGGTTTCACGAGTTCGCCCTGAAAATCTGGGATACAATCTAACCTAATACATTATATTTAAACTTGGAAATGAATGGAAAATATATATGAAAAAGGAAACTTTTTTGTTTTTATAAAAAATGTATTCAGTAATTTAAAAAGATTAATAAACATTTAATTTTAAAAGAAAATCAATTAATCAGAAATACAGGATTTTAGATTGTATAATATTTCTCGTCCACTAATCAAATAAGCAAATTTATGACATTACCTATGTGAACTTATCATGAGTGCTGCTGTCATTAAAGGAATAGTTCACCCAAAAATTAAAATTTACTCACCCTCAGGCCATCCAAGATGTAGAGGAGTTCACAGATTTGGAGAAAGTTAGCATTTCATCATTCACTCACCAATGCATCCTCTGCAGTGAATGGGTGCCGTCAGAATGAGAGACCAAACAGCTGATAAAACATCAAAATTTCCACAAAATTTGAAATCCATAACACCTCCAGTGAAAAAAATCCATCTCCTACACTGAAAAAAATTTGGAGTAGAATTTACTTGAAAAAAGCTTGGAAACAATTTTCACTTAGAAAAGGCTAGTTAATTTACAAAAATTTGACAAATAAAAGCCTAAACATAGTTATTAGTAGCTTTAAATAGACATTTTTAAGTTAAGTTTATTTGGGAATTCCCAGTAAATTTTATTGACTCTTTGTTTGTAAATTTTACTTAAGTAAAGCGTATCACTGTACAAAAGTGTGCTGTTAAATAACAGTAATTTATTGCACTGAAAAAAAAAACATTAAGTTAGATTTACTTAATTTTCCTTTCTTTAGCAAGTTTTTGCAAAGAAATATTTTAAGTAAAATTTAAGTATTGAATTAAGTGAAATGAAATCTGTAAATAAGCAAGTAGACAGCTTGTTATCCTTTTAAGATAATATGCCCACTCAATGCAAGTATTACTTAGATGAATACAGAGACCTCAATACTTGGTACACCATACACAATGACGGTAACAATCAGTGACTAGTGTTTGAGTATGAATGGGTCATTTTGAGTAGAAAATTAACTCCAGATGTCACAAAACAGTAAGTTACTAAACCTAACAACAAAAGCAACCATAAAACAGTGTAAATACAACTCGAAAACAGTGAAAAATGGAACCTTTTTAATTATTCATGCCCCAGTGCATGATGGGAAATACTGGAAACTTTGATATTTACTTAAAGAATCCTTGTAAACATAACAAACAATTCCAAGTAAAATATACTTATAAGTTTAAACTTTAATTTCTACAAGCTTAAATTGAGTACTAATATAGAATTTACTTGAATTGTTTTAATTCTTGCCTGAACTAAATTATTTAATGTAGAAATTACATTTGTTTTTATGTAGTATTTACTTCACCATAAAATCATTTTTATCAGTGTATTTTCCTCTCACATCAAAGTCCACCAACATATTTATTTTGTCTGTTTGCACTAGTAAATGGTGCTTAATCTCTGCATATTTCTCTCCTGATTCAGACTAGATGACTTTTTCACTGGAGAAAGCAATGTTATGTACAGAAGACTCATATTTTGGCTGAAACCAACAGTTTGAAGTTAAAACCATCTTTATGATGGATTTGTTTCTTATAAACACACAGCTTTTCACTTCACAAGACTTTAATTGATGGACTGGAGTAGTGTGGATTACTGTTTGGACTCTCATTCTGGCGGCACCCATTCACTGCAGAGGATCCATTGCTGAGCAAGTGATGTAATGCTACATTTCTCCAAATCTGTTCTGATGAAGAAACAAACTCTACATTTTAAAATGAATTAATATTAATTTTCAATTTCAACATTTTACTTATGCTTATTTAAAAAAAACAAAAAAAACAAAACCCTGAATTTAATTATATAAATGCAAATTTTTAAAAGTATTTTCAGTGGTGGACTCACTAATGGATAGTGTTTTTAAAGTCTAAACTATCAGTGTCAGACTGATACGATTAGTGTCTTGTTTAAAATGATCCTCCAGTCCTCCTCTTCATAAATCTAGATGCTCTGCCGTAAAAAACCCTTGTTACACACAAACACTTCAGAAGTGTCGGTTATTGATTGAAAGCCTGTTGCTCTGTCAGCATCGCAGGGGAAGCCGCGCAACACTTTCACATTTGCACCTTGCGAGCGAACACTTGTGACCCATGTTTCAGTGTGCTGTTTCTCACTGTTTGAAAAGATGTGGTGTCACACAGTGCCATGAATACAGTAGTTATGACATTGCTAATGTAGAAAAGCACTATAGTGCACGTCTACATCACATCCAGTGACTTTGACTCATTGTTTAAACCTAGAAGAAAATAGTACAAAATAAAAAAAACTAAAGTAACGGCTTTCCTCTTTAATATTAATAATATTAAATTAATAATTCTTTTTTTTTTTTTTTCTAATTTTCCGTTCAAATGTTTGGGGTTGGTAAGATTGGTTAAAAGAAGTCTTTCAATAAGACTGCATTTATTTGATCAAAAATATAATAAAACAGTCATATTGTGAAATATTACAATTTAAAATGTTCTATTTTAATATATTTTAATCATTACTCCAGTCTCCAGTGTCACATGATCCTTCAGAAATCATTCTAATATGCCAATTTACTGCTCAAGAAACATTTTCTTCTTATTTTGTGCTGTTTAATATATTTGTGGAAATATATGTATATATATATATGATATATTATATATATGTATATATTTTTTTTTAGGATTCTTTGATGAATAGAAAGATTAGATTTTTTTCTTTACTGTCACTTTTGATAAATGTCATGCGTCCTAGCGGAATAAAAGAATGACATTTTTGTCAGAAATTATATTATTGTCATGGCAATTTGAGTAATTTGTGAATGCCTTAGTATTTGTCTCCTTTTTGCTATAATGGCAGCAGCACTTGAGCTGCATTTACATCACAGTTCTGAGCAAAATCTGATAAACGTACTCCAGAATGAATTTAGAGCAATCCAAAGAACACCGGCTCATTCATTTCTAGGTATTTCTAGGTTTAAAACAGTATTTGAATCCCAGATTTTCAGTGTGTTCCCAGACCAACAAATTTCCAGAACCATCAAATGCAGCATTCAAAGCAGTTCTTTAGATTATCTCTAAGTCTGAATGCAAGAAAACACTGAACAAACGGCTGCCGAACGAGTGAATGCTACTGGAAAAAAGCAAGAATGGATGGAGAGAAGGGAGGATGAATATGACAGCTGGAGAGGGAGGTAGAAAAAGACTAGAGTGGGAGAGAGTGAGAGGAAAGAAAAAGGGGACTGTTTTAAAATGAAACACGTGGGTGTGAAACAGAGGAAGAGGAAGGCACTCAACATGCAGTTACAACACGCTTACATCTAAATGGAGGCATTCAAAAAGACAAAGAACAGATTGAAATAGAAGAAACGTGACTTTTGGAGAGATGCAGCATTAGGGGATGATCACAGAAAGATGAAGAGGGTGAAAAAGAAGTGTTATAGGACAATTCGATGGAGAAAGAGAGAATATAAAAGAGCCCAAGCACAGATGGGGGAGTGAAAGCATGCATGTGAACGAACGAGAGAGATGTGTGACATGCCACAGGAGGTGGTGGTTAAATAGAGGGGATTGAGGAGTGTTTTCAACCCTGTCTTTTTCTTAATAATTACTTTTACACGCTCTATCTCTCTCTTTCTGTCTTTCTCTACCCCACCCCAACTCCAAACACACTCTGTGGGCTGCATTGGTTGGCATGGCAACCGCTGCTACATACATTTCTATATATATGTGGAAGGAATGCGGGAGAGAAAGACAACGAGGGAGTCGGGAAAAGGCAGAAGAGGAGATTCAGAATAGGAACGTTTCAATTGCTCTGCATATATATATTTAGTCGCTTTACATGAAATTCAGTCACCATTCATTGTGTACAACCGCAGTACTATGTGAATTTTGGTCAGTGACACTCAGTGAAAAAGAGTTGAGGGTCTGGTGTTTTCATTCACTTGGTTTCTATGCTGTTCATTTGTAAGAAAGGGCCGGGGTTATGGATGCATTATGATTACATATTATAAATGAACTTTTAATAGTTAATTATTTTTAATATGATTTATATATATATATATATATATATATATATATATATACACACATGGATGTATTTATGTATAGGCCTATGTATTTATTTATTAAAAAATTTCACATATATTTAATATACATAAAGGCATTAAATGTATGTAGGCACATTTTAAAGTATGGCCATTTATATTTAAGACCTCTAATCTGTGCATCTCATTGTTTGCTGGTGTTGCAGGGTGCCAAATGAGGCATTTTTGTTGAGTGAAGTGAACTGGTCTGTATAGGGAGCAGTAAGCACTGCATAGGGACCCTGTGAATTGGAACACAGGTTGTGAGTTATTGAAAGGGCAAAGCAAGCATCAGAGGTTGCGGTCAGGCTAAGAGCACATTAAACACACACTCTTCAAAGATCTCGGCTCAGATGGGAGGCTTTACATGGGTGAAGTGGAGGGAATTGTACAGTGTGGTACATAATAAAAGTTAAACACTATTTTTAAACCTCAGTGTGGCCACAGCCATCCTTAAAGGAGTGTTCAAGTAAAAAAAAATATATATATATGATCATTAGTTAGAAAGATATATTTCTAGAGCAATAAACTATAGTCATGCATTATAGATTTAAATTGCTGTGAGTGGAATTTGTTCCAGTGTTTTACAGATTGTCATGTTTCTGTGGTAACCTTGTGATTATTGTGCAAAACTGATCATATTTACCTGCTTTATGGCATCACATCATAACAACTGTTACAGCCGGCTCTTAGGCTGCAACAAAGAGGAGTCCAGACGCAGCAATGCTTAACAAAACATTTATTTTAACACAACAAAAACGAACATAACTGTAACATAAACGAAGGAACGAGTCGGAGCCGGGCGGGACACTCAGCACCACGCAAACCATCGAGCTCCATGCCGGGGGCGATCTCCCCGCCACTCGCCATACCAGGCACATTTAACTCGGAGTCCAAACAAGATTAAAATTAACTCCACTAACCCTTCCACCTCACCTACCCCCTCCTCTTTATCTCCAGCAATCTGGATCCTGAAAGCCATTTAAGGTGAGAAAGAGAGAGAAGTCAGATGTCAAGAAAAGTTTAAAGCATCGGAATCAGTCGATACCGGACAGTGAAAAAGTACGGGACAACGCATCGGCTATAACATTGTCAACTCCTCTGATTTGCCGAATGTTCAAATTATATGGTTGTAAAAATAAAACCCACCGCATCAATCGCTGATTGGGACATTGCAACGAGTGCAAAAATGTCAGGGGATTATGATCAGAGTATACCATCACCTCTGCACCTCCTCCGACATAAACATCAAAGTGTTGGAGCGCCAAAATCAAGGCCAAAGTTGTAAGATTGAATATTTGGATACAAAAGATTAAATACACAGGCTAAAATGAAATACTCAAAAGTGTTTACCACAAGACCTTATGTCTGTGACACAGCAAACGAACATAAAAAAACTAGCAACAAAAGCTGACTCTGTCACCTTGCATTTAACTACATCTGGGCCAAAAAGTTGCGCTTAAATATAGACAATGGCCAACTAGCACGTATGTTTTTGCGCTTGTGTCAGAGTCTGTGCCAGTAGGTGGCAGTAGTCTACATTTGTCATTAAAAAAGAAAAACGGAAACTAAGACTGTGGATATACAAACCGTGAACAAAGCAGCCCTTGCCTACAATTTTGATTAATCATGTTGCTAAATTATTTACCTCCAACTCTCTTTGCAGAACACCCAATCCCTGTTCCCTGCATCTCCCTCCTGCATAATCTGTTTTTCTTTTTCTCCTTATAACTGGAAATCAGCTCACAGACAATTTGCTGGCTATATATATATTTTTTTAATAATTACAGTCTTGCTCGAGAACTCCGGTCTGACACACGCGGGTTCTCGCGTTATTTCCTTATCACTTCTTGCGTGTGTTTTTTTTGTGAAACGTAGTTTGCGGACCAGACAGAGCTGTCGGCGATTCTTCCTATTGTGAAGTCATGCAGTGTGAAACCCCCTGTCGCCGATCCATCGTGCAATGTGAACACAGCAGCAACTGAATGCTACCCCAGATAGTCACGCAGTGTGAAAACAACGGCGATCCGACGAGTTTGAAAATCGTGCAGTGTGAACTCGGCATTAGTCTTGACTTTCTTCATTCCAAACGGCCATGTTGTTTTAAAAATATTTGCGTATTGGGATACTCAGGTAAAATGAAGCTGTAAGATTCAAACAGTGTGTGCCCTCTTGACTTCATAATTTGCTCGCTTTCATCACGTGCGCTTTTCTTCTCTTGCGCAGGTTCACTAAACTGAACAGACAATCAGAGCATTCAACATGCTCAATCGACCAAAAAGCCACCGACGGGCTCTGAATAGTGTCAGCGGAGCAGAACACACTGCAAAAACTGAGCTCACAGACACTCAGCGTTTTGTAAAGTTTGCTTTTTTGTAACTTACAAAATAAGTTTGCCCCATGTACTTCCATTGTAACTAACTTACTGTAACCTCATTGATTTCTTGTTTTGAGGTACGAGTCCAAATGATACATTTCTGGTATTATCTAAATAGGGTATATGTCGAACATCACCTGACCAAACCCGGAAAACAGGTCTCATTGCTTCCGCTTGTCGGAGAACGTGTTAACAGCCGTATTAAATAATAGCGATATCTATGGACTTTTAAGATAATCAGTTAAACTAGCTACTTGTTTTTATTGTTGACGTTTTATTCAATTTTTATATCTAAATGTGAAAAGAATAAAAATAAAAAAAACTTTTAGATATCAGTCCGCATATGTGATGGACATTGGTTATGATAATCATGAGTATTTACTTTGAAGGCATCTTGAGTAAAATTGCTTCATATTTAACTAAGCATATGCAAAACGCTTGAACCGGAAGCGACGAGACCCGGTTAACAGAATACGGAAGTCTGTTGCGCATAACCCCTATATGCCACAAATGTGTGATTACAGCTTAACTTGAACCCAAAACATTGGAATTTAGAAGTTGGAATTGTTCCGCTACTGTGCCTCTTCATAGCGACAATTTAAATTGCACACACAAATAGTTTTGTCGTGTCTCCAACATAGGCTAATAAAGTGAGTTTCTGTGTCTGTCTAGCCAGTGAAATGCATTGTCTTTCGGCCCGAATACATATTCTGCATTGGGGAGATAGAGACGGCGCTATTGTTCTCTGTGATTAGGCTGTTGATTAGATCCTGTCCATAAGCCCCTGGTATTAAACCATCGTCATTGTTTCCCAGCTGTTGCGGTGGGGAGCAATAAGGCGCTTGTGAGCGCTGAGAGGTGAAGGCCAAAATGGATGAGCGGGTTATTCATCCCATGGAGTCAGCTCAGCTGTATTGGAGGCGAGTGTGGATGTGCACGTATGGACTGATGCTAGTGAGCTTGGGTCTAATCCTCAGACGGGCTGGTGGTGTTAGACTTGTGCGTGCTGTAAGTGAGAGCGCACGGATACACAGACAAACAAGCACACACACTGGGGTTTGCTAGGCTATAGTGTTCTGCCGATCAGTTTTATGGAGATAAAGCCTGGAAGTCTCACGAAAACCCTGTGCTGCACTCAGGTGCCGAGCAGCGCCTCAACAGAGCTCATGCAGTCTCTCTCTGTCTCTTGAATGATTTTCTTAATTTAGCTTTTTTCCTCTTTCTGCTGGCTCTCATCACAGCGTTTATGAATGTTTAGTCCCTTGACTTGAGGAACAAAAACCTTTTTTAAAGACAGAGGAAGGTATAATAAGGATAAGAAAAATGGGTCTGATTCAAAACTGTTCAGCCATATTCACATTAAACTGTTCTTTGAATTGTGTCTTCGCTTCTAATTTCATTTAAGCTGGTCTTTTCTGCTCTTTTCTCGTCCTCATCTCATCTTTTGTCTCATCTATTTGGTTTGCGTCTCCATCTTGTCTTTTCTCTCTTTGACTCACCTTGTCTCTACTATTCTTATCTTTGCTTGTCTCAACTCTTCTTGTTTATTTTCTCTCTTCTAGATCTTGACTCTGCTCTTCTTTTGCTTCTTTTCCTTGCCTCACATTCTCTCTTCTGTTCTCTTCTCTGTCTTATTTGTCTTGTCCACTTTTCTTATCTTGTTTTGTCTCGACTTTTCTCTCTTTGTCTTGCCTTTCCTTGTGTCTTCTCTTCTTGTCTCACCTCGTCTTTTCTCCTCTTGTCATGTTTCATTACGTCTTGACTCTTATCTTTGCTTCTTTTATTTCTTCTCATCTAGCCTTATCTTACCTGGTCGCTTCTCCACTTTCTTGTATTATCTCATCTTGACTCTCTGCTACTGATTTTTTTGTTTTTCTTCTCTTTAACTCCTCCATTCTCCTTGTATCTTCTCCATTTTTCTTCTTGTTTCGAATCCTCTCTTTGCTTCATTTTTTATTTTGTCTCTTCTCCTCTCTTCTTTTCTGTACTTGTCTCATCTTATGCTTTCTCCACTAGTCTTGTCTTGTCTTGCTTCTTTTTGATATACTGTATTTCTCTTCGTCTCTTACTGTGTCTCTTCTCCATTTTCTAGGTATTGTCTTGCCTTGACTCTTCTGTTTGTGTCTTGTTTCATTTTGTTTTGTCTCATGTCTTGCATCTTCATGTCTCATCTTGTGTTTTCTTCACTTGTTTTGTCTCATCTTGACTTTTCTCCTTATGTCTCTTCATGGCTCGCATTGTTATTTCTCCTCTCAGCTTGCCTTCTCTCTTGTCCAGTTTTTTTTGTATTGTCTCACCTTCTCTCTTCTTGTCTCTTTTCAACTCAACTCGTGTTTCTCCACTTTTCTTGTCTCATCTTGACTCTTTATTTTGCTTCTCTTGCATCATATTGGGCCCTATTTTAACGATCTAAGCGCATGGTCTAAAGCGCACGGCGCAAGTGCACTAAGGGCGTGTCCGAATCCACTTTTGCTAGTTTAACAATGGGAAAAATGGTCGGCGCGCCCAGCGCATGGTCTAAAAGGGTTGTCCCTATTCTCTTAATGAATAATGGGTGTGTTTATAACGTAATATGTGCATAACGTGCCATAAACCAATCAGAGTGTCATCTCCCATCCCCTTTAAAAGTCAGTTGCGCTCGCGCCATGGCGGGTTCACTATTTACATGGCGGAATTAAATTTTTCATTTTTAAAAATGTTTGTGTGCTGCTGTGCGTCCCTGTGTGTGTAATAAGCAAAGTGTACACGCGTTGTGCACCCATCTATAGGCGCATATTACTAACGCGCTCTTTAACAAAGAAAAAATATTGCGCCAGACTTTAGTCCAGGTTTTTGTTGGTCAATGGCGCAGTCTATTTCATTTGCCTCAAAATATCAAAATAGCAATGCGCCAACAATGCGCCTGAACACACCTCGTTTTCAGACCAGCACGCCCATGAGCGCACACATGGGCGCAAATGCATTTGCTATTTAAACAACGTGGCGCAGGATGTGAAAATGACAACTGCGTCGGGCTTAAACTAGCAAAAAACACTTGCGTCGCACCTGGCGCTGCATTGCACCGGGTGTATGATAGGGCCCATTGTATTGTATTGTATCATATTGTATCATATAACGTATCATATAATTTCTCTTCTCTTCTCTTCTCTTCTCTTCTCTTCTCTTCTCTTCTCTTCTCTTCTCTTCTCTTCTCTTCTCTTCTCTTCTCTCCTCTCCTCTCCTCTCCTCTCCTCTCCTGCTCTTTTTTCTCTCTTCTTCTCTCCTCTGGTCCTTTGTAGTTGACAGGCTTGTGGAATTCTTTATTCACCCTTATTATACTAAAGCACCATGGATGCATAGATTATGCAGAACCTCTCTATCTTTCTTGGTGTCTAACTCTTTCTCTTTTTATCATTTGGTGTTTCTTGATGTCACTTGGAAGTGCTAGAGTGCCGTCCTTTGTGGATGTGTGTGTGTGTAAGGCTCTCCTCAGAGATCACAGGAGTCCAAGTGTGAGAGTGTCTGAGAGATCAAAGGGGAAAATATGAAGACACCAGGCATGCCAAAGATCACAAGGTCTGTGCGCACATGTGTGTGTGTGTGTGTGTGTTCTACCTTTCTGCGATATAAAGATCACATCAGGTTGTGAGTGTGATTTTTGTCATTGTGACAATCACACCAGATACTTTACACAAATCTAAATGCACAAATGTGCTATTGGGTGACTTTGGTTTCGAAAGGTCCTGTTAGTTTCTGACTCTGTTTGTTTGTGTTTGTTAGGGCACTGTAAGATCAAAGTGCTTCTGTCAAAGTGTGTGTGTGTGTGTCACCGTTTAGCTCCTTGCTCTTTTGGTCAGGGTGAGAGAGAGGCAGCTGCTTAATTGGACAGACAGTTCTCTCTCTCTCTCTCACACACACACACACACACACACACACACACACACACATACACCACACAATCCACACTGACCACAGAGAACATGCAATCAGACCGGACAAAACAACACATTGAATAGCAATAAACTAAGCCCCAAAACACACTCTTGTTCACTGCACACACAAATACAAAAGAGCAGGTACTGTATATAATAAAGCAAAAAACCATGAGATGCTGTGCATTACAGTGTTTTATACCACAGTTAATGGATGTTATTAGGCACAGCAAGAAGCAGTTTGCTTTTATAAAATGAGAAAAAAACAGTTCATTTCAGTTCCAATTCAGGTTGTTATACATTACAGTGAAGACATAGTTATTTATATACACTACCTTCCAAAAGTCAGTCTGTCTGTCTGTCTGTCTGTCTGTCTATCTATCTATCTATCTATCTATCTACACTCTAAAAAACACTGGGTTAAAAACAACCCATTTGGGTTGTTATTAACCCAAGGGCTGGGTAAATATAGGACAGGACACATATGGGGTTAATTTTACTCAGCAAACTGGGTTGTTTATTTAACCCATCATAATGGGTTGATTTAACCCAGCTAATGGGTTGATTCATTTTTATTATAATATAGCTTATTTTTTACTTTATACATGAAATAATGTTTACAGATTAACTTAAATCCACTAAACTTTTGTAAAATACTCCACACAACCACTGGTTTGCATGATAACTTCCTTTATTTTCCTTTATTTATCATTTACAGCATTGTTTATCGTTTGTATGTATACATATTGCCTATTTAAACTCGTTTAACAAACATTAAAAGTAAATATTAAACATTAAACAGAAGTTATTCACGTGTAAACGACCAGTCTGTTATTCTGTTTCCACCGTAACGGCGCTGGTTCTCATGCCCGAGCTGGAGTTGTGTTCGGTGGGGAACTGCTCACGGCTGAGACCACCGCCCTGCGTTTCACTCATAGCCGAAATATACTGCCACTGCCTTCATAACCTGTCCAAAACAAACAGTAAACAGCTCTGAGGAAATATTTTAACATCCAAAGTATTTGTATAGAGAATGAGGAGTTACGTCACGATCTTTTCACTTCGCATTGCATTTCGGGAAGTCGCCGCCATATTAGCAGGATACGCTATCCGTTCCCATGGTTACTTCTCATTCTCTATAAGGATAAATGCTTATCTATAAAATAAAATGTACACAAACCTGTATTTTACCGAAGAAATGCATCAATTCGATGGCGCTTAGAACTGTTCTCTCCAGAAGAGAAGGCAAAATCCCCACGATAAATAACTCAACCGCTGGGTTACGTCTGACCCAGGATCTGAGTAATACAAAAACTACCCAAACATTGGGTTGTTATGTCTGACCCAGGAGCTGGGTAACACTAAAAAACTACCCAAACAATGGGTTGTTACATTTGACCCAGGAGCTGGGTAACACAAAAACTACCCAAACACTGAAAAAATAACCCCAAAAAAATTACCCAAAAGGCTCAACCCAGCATTTGGGTTAAAAAATAACCCAGGATTTTTTAGAGTCTATCTATCTATCTATCAATCAATCAATCAATCTATCAATCTATCAATCTATCTATCTATCTATCTATCTATCTATCTATCGAAGGGTTTGGCTCATACAATTTACAGTTAGATTTCACTATCCATTCCCATTTTCAAGCCAGGAACTGCAATAATGTACCCCCATTTTGTTTATTAATCTACAAACTGCACTGTAAGCACACAGCGTTGTTGAACTGTGATTGACAGCACAGTTGTAAAGACCCACCACACAGGCTCGCCTGGATAAGGATGTTAGGCGTGGGAACTTGTCGTTGTGTTGGCTGAGGAACAGTGGCGTGATAAATGACATAACCGTATCTCAGCTGTTGTTTTCATATGAGCTCTGTTCCTGAATTATATTCATATATGCATAAAAGCAGGATATGAATGCATGCAGAGGCATTGCTGTGGTCAACCTAACGCTGAGGTCATACATGCCAGCGCAGCATTCAAGAACAAACCCTATAAATATGGAGTATCTATACTGCTGTCAGCAACACGCAATATGGGAATCTATTGTTGTGCAGGCTGAATTTTTATCATTTACTCATCTCCATGTCTGTCCTAATGTGTATGCATTTCTTTCTTTTGTGGAACACAAAAGAAGATATTTTGAAGAATGTTTCCACTGTTTTTGTCCATATAATGATAGTTCCAAAACAAAGGTCCAAAATGACATCAAACCCAAAAAAAATAGATATATTCTTCAATCTCATCTTTTTTTTTTTTTTGGTGTTCAACAGAAGAAAGAAATGGATACAGGTTTAGACAGACATGACATAATTTTCATTTTTGAGTGAATTATCATTTTAATCCATGTTACATTTAAATGCAATCTTACATTGATAGGGTCCTATGATCTCCGCAACGCGGAAAACGCACATTGAATCACGGAATCCAGTCATAAAAACGGAATTTAATGTATAACGTGGAATGTCACGGAATTTGCCAAATTTTGGAAAGATACATCAAAAGTCGGTCAGTACACTTAAATTGAAACGCGATATGGACTAGTGTCTGTGAATATTTAGCTACAAAAATACCTTTTAAATATGAATCCTGCATGTTCTTTGTGTCTATGAATGGCGCAGACGCGTGGTTTCGTTTACTACATACATTCAGTATGTACACTATGTAGTAAACTAAACTGCACATTTGCGCCATTCATAGACACGCAGAACATGCAGGATTGCGTGATGCTCGCGGTGTTTTCAGCCTCTGCTGCCTTAATAAATGAGTACATGAGAGTCACTTCATGAGCATTTACCATTTCTTTTGAGAAAAACTATCATCATACCATATACAAACATAAAGTCTTCACAGCGACCAGTCAGAATAAAAGTTTGGTTTAACTTGAAGAAACTGTGACAGAAATATTACTTATTGTAATGTGCTACTACTACTAATAAAATTATTATTAAAACATTATTTTTAAAGGAATATTTACCAGAAAAATAATTTACTAGAATTTATTTAGGAGAAAAATGTAAATACACAACACATAAATACACAATTTCTGAAAAAAAAAAGAAATAAAATAATATTTTTTTTATATAAAATCAATTAATTAGAGATGCTTTTGATTATTAATATTTATATCTACCTCAAAAAAAAAAAAAAAGAAAAGAAAGAAACTGAAGTGGCGAGATAAGGAGAGTAGCAGAGGATAACAGCTGTAAGAAGAGGGTTAGTGAGAGAGGAAGAGAGATTGGTTATGCTGTGCTAAATGCTGCAGGTGTTAAGTAACACTGTACAGCTCAGCCAGTTTCGTTTAGATCCGAATTAACACCATATTACTGCTATAATATTAATAATATAATACTATAATAATAATAAATTCTTTGATAAATTGATACCGTATATATTTTATCAAAATTTAAAAGGCAAGAAAGTAATTGTGGTAAAAGAAAACAATAAATGTGTTAAATTAACAATTCAGAATTAGGGAGACTAAATTATAAAAAATAATATTTTAATGATTGTAACCACAATTATTAATACATTATAACACTTATCAGTTTGTTGTTACAATATGCATTTTAAATTCAGTTATATTTATTTACGACAAGATATAATGTATTACATATAATAAATAATATATAGATAATTATAATAAATAATATATAGAATAATTATAATGCATTATACCCTTTAATAACCCTTTATAATGCATTATACATAAAGGCTTAAAGTAAAGTGTTACCAACCTGCATTACCAATACTGCTACTTTTGTATAATAATTTCCCCCCATTTTTAGTCATTTTAGTCTAATCTTACTAATTTTGAAGTCACTTTGGAAAAAGCATCTCCTAATTGAGTAAATGTAAATGTACTACTACTACTAACTAACTATTTATTTATTTATTCTTAAATAAAATTAAGAAGTGTATATAAATCAAAGAGTATTGGTATGTTTTACCATAAAATACTGTTTTAGTATTTTTTAGTATTTTATAATACTATTTTCTGCTTTTAATTTCACATCTAATGCAACGAGTTACTGTTTCTTTGTAATTATTTGTGAACTTTACTAGCAATTTCTGAGTGAAAAATGTTCCAAGCTTTTATCAAGTAAATTCTACACCAGTTTTTTTGTGTGTTCTATTAATCTATGATAAAAAAGAACTAAGAAAACAATAAAGGTGTCACTTTAATGAAAGACGTAGTGAAAATCAGGAAGAATAAATAATGAAAATTTGTTTTTAATGTCTTTTTATTTTTTTAATATTAAAAAAGTAAATGCTCAGAGTCTTATTTCCAGATCTGTGATCTACCAAAAATGGATGTAGCAAAAATGAACACAATTCTTCCAGTGATCTCTGGTTTGCATAACCGTATTCCTGAAAAATCAACGATGATTTGGAGGATTTTTTGACAGGCAGTCTGATTTGCATGAGGGTGCCAAATAATTAAATTCTTTTAAACCAACAGAAGATCTTTAAAATCAGTCTGTAATTGTGTACTTACTGGGTAGCCAGTACAAATGAGCTAAAACAGGTTTGATGTTGTAGCTAATATGTACTACAGCGAGCGAGAGAGAGATTTGAAGAGGAAACTAGCCTGTAAGGAATAACGAGTAAGTGACAAGGAAGGGAATGACGGAAGCGAGATGAATCGAAGAGGAGAACTTGGGAGGTGGAGGAAAATTTGTGTGAAATACTAAGCACAGGGCTGCCAGAGATAGAGAGACGGAGAATGGCAGACAGAGAAAGTGACTTGTCATGAAAGAGGGAGTGGAAGAGAAATGTGAAGAAGTATATGGTGAAGAAGGAGGCATGGGCTGACTGATGAATTAATGGGAAGAGGAAGAAGAGATGAGGATACTTGAGATGAAAGAAAACAATAGGAGAGATGGTGAATGTAGAACAGTCCACAATACAGTGGCAGGGTTATGAACTGAATGATGTTCATTTTACATGGTACTTGACTCTCACTGGGCACACACACACACACACACACACACACACACACACACAGACACACACACGTTCACAAACTCCCTCATGTAACACACTCATTATAGAAAGAAACATTCTGTCTCACACACTCTCCTCATAAATTCGAGGCATTTTTCCATATTCAGGCACAGCGCTCTATAATGCTTGTATTCATTACTCTAATGAAGCTTAATGAAAGCATCGCCTTCACTAGCAAACACCAAAGATCACAACAGAACAACCTGTTCTCTGGAGCTGCCGTTCATGTACGTGTGCACGTAACAACACCTCAGTAAATACAATCATGTGGTTTCACGTGGATGTCTTTGTAGAAACAGCATACATGGAAGTGTATTAAAAAGCTCATGATGTAAACAATCCTGAAGAAAGTATTTGGTGTATTCTTAAAAACTGACTTTAAATGGTGTAATCAAATGTAGTAAGGTTGTTTCAGTTATATTAAATACATTGACTTGATAATAAAAATATGTTGACGGCTATTCATTTACAATAAAAGAATGATAATGCATGCTGTTTTTGTTTTTACAAAAATGACGTACACTGCCATTCAAACTTTTGAGCCCAGTAAGATTTTAGTTTATTACTTTTTTATTTTTGTTTAATTTTTTTCTCCAGCCATTGAGTCAGAGGCAATTACTGAAAGAGCTATATACTGTATGGCCTGCAAGCCTAGGTTCCCAAACACTGTTGTAACATAAATTAAAATTAGGGCTGTCGATAGATAAAAAAATTTAATCAGATTAATCACACCCTTTTTCTGTGATTAATCCCGTACAACTAAACACAGCAACATAAACATGACAAATCAAAACTTTATCGTGAATGTGTGTGGAAACAACATGAATGTACGGAAATGTTTGTGCCCGTGCATAAATACAATGTGCGATCAGTGCGTCAAGAGCACTCATACACGCATTATTATAACGGACTCACGAGTGCTTACTGTACTGTACGACTCCTCTACGCCACCGCAATCGCCTTAACCGTGATTGCAGTCTTCATCTATCTAACTTTACTTGCGAGACTGGTTATCCAGTCGCGTCTCATCTGGCCATACAGCGGTGGGATGTGTTGACAATCCGTTCAGTCTGTACTTCACACAGCGTGACGTGTGAGGGCTCGCGCTCGCGCTCTTCAGAGAATCACAGAATATGACAGAGCTCTTGTTTAAAAGCGAAACACACTGGAATGAATAATTCACTGAAAACGCAACGCGAGTCTCTGTTCTCTCTGCAATCTCTGATGTAATCAGCCTGGTTTCCTTTATATTAGCTCTGTTTTGGACGGATTGTTTGAATGCATTCGCTTACTGGATCATTGGACTGAAAACTTTCCCGGAGTTTAGCAGCTTAAAATTATCTGATCGCAAGCAGAGAAGCAACAGTAATTTTGCGTTAACTGCGTTAAATTATTTTAACGCGTTAATGATTGTAAAATTAATTGCATGCATTAACGCGTTAACGTTGACAGCCCTAGTTAAAATCAATGTTGTTTAATTCATGTTTATTGCATTTTTGGTGGTTGTCAGTGTATTATAAAGGTACAAAACAGATATTAGCACTTTAATATGTTGGTATATTAACATTACAGTATATCCGTTAAATACAGGTTTCTGTAAAAATCTGTAAAACCAAAAATGTGCTACCATATTATTTATAACATAAATTCCACATTTTTGTAAGTGTATATGCTTCATATAGAGTAAATAATATAGATTGCTTTTTTTCTTTTCCAGTTTGCTCTTTTTTTTCAAACACCAAACTTCAAACTCAGTGATGCCACTTTGTTCGTTCTTGAAGTGAACTTTTGCCTGTTTGAAATGTTTTGGACTACTGTCTTGAACTGAACGTGATGTTTCAGGCATATAAATAAATGGTAATTTTCTAACTTTTGAGCAATTCATTACTGTTTTTGTGAAGTTGTCATACTAATTTAAATGCATTGTTTTATTGACCACAATATGGTTGTTGATAATTGGCACATACTCTATTTTCTTTTTACTTTACTAGTTACATGCATCTTCTTAAAGTTCTCTGTATTTTTCCTCCATTTAGCTTTTACAGCATTTCCAATTTTCTCTCCTCTTTATCTCTTCTCTCACTACCTTGAGATTATTTAGGCAGTTTAAAGACTCTCGATACATACTAATGCAGCATGCACACACCACACCCTGGTGCTTTTGATAAAGATCAAGCGTTGAGCTTTCAGCAGAGAATTCATGGTGCATGTGCGTGTGTGTGTGTATTTTGGCTCTTTCACACGGCTTACATGTGTCAATAAGTGACTAATTGCCTTTATCCTCTGTGTTACTAATGAGCTCTATTAATTGAAAAGAGCTGAGAATTTAATTACCATACGGGGTTGAAGGGTATGAAAAATATCAACTCTGCCTCCATACTGTCCCCCTTTCCTCTCCACTTTCACTTGCTTTTTTTGTACGTGTTCTCTTTCACTTATTCTATCCATCCTTTTCCTGCTGTCTCTGCCATTTGCGGTCTATGTGTTCAGCTGCACTGTGAGCCACAATTGACAAGCTCGACGTATTGACATAAAGCATGCGTTTTAATGAGACGATCAGCTATCATTGCCCTGCCTCCTTTTTCCTTCACCTTTCACTACAAATATTTCAAGTCAATTCAAAAAAATTAAAATTACCCAATTTACATTCTTAAAAGTAATATTCTGGGTTTAATACAAGTTGAATTGACAGCATTTGTGGCATAATGTTGATTCTCAAAAAATTATTTAGGCTTGATTTAAGTGTGACGCGCTAAAAAGGAAGTAAACAGGGCAAATTTCATTTTTATATAAAGCACTTTTGCAGTCGTTTTAGGCATTATGTTGTCAAGGCAACAAACTAAATATAATTTAATGCTGAAAAGGTGAGTATGCAATTTGTTTTGCACTAAAATCATATAAATGCATATTCACTTTTTAAACAGTGAGTATTTGAACATTCAAAGATTGGCCCCATTCACACTGCTGTAACCCAGATTTTTGTTTTTATTTAAAGAACGTATAGGGACACATGTAAGTTAATTTGATATCAACATTATTCCACAAATGCTGTGTTGAGTAACTTGTATTGAACCTAAAGTTGCAAATGTTATTTTGTTGA
This sequence comes from Sinocyclocheilus rhinocerous, assembly GCF_001515625.1. NCBI lineage: Eukaryota > Metazoa > Chordata > Actinopteri > Cypriniformes > Cyprinidae > Sinocyclocheilus > Sinocyclocheilus rhinocerous. The sequence goes on along the minus strand of NW_015650695.1, from coordinate 151,183 downwards.
GTTCGGTTGACATAATAATGTTGATCATGACATTAACTTAATATTGTGTGTAATTTAACCAAATTGAATTTCTTTAAAAATTCAGTTGTAGTAACATAATAAAATTGTCTTGTTAACTTTAGAAACTGGAAAGTAGTGGATTTCTAGTTCTCAGAATGCTTTGCAGGACTGGATAAGTAGAGTAAATGTTGACATTACGTGTTATTTTATGTGTTTCTTAGTGAAGGGAAAGACCTGTTAGTGTTTAATGCTGCTCTGTTTGACATTTAAAAGAGTTTCTGTTATGTTGAAGTTTTTAGACCACATGTATTGACTCTATTAGCAATGACAGCGCTAATGCTAGTGACAAGTAACATCTTACTTGTTCATTAAATATACATGCTAAATAAGTTGTGCTATGATAGCTGTGGATTTGAACTGAAAAAAGATTATATAAATTGGCTCCAGGCCCACAAATCCATAGTTGGAGCAACTTAATTTTGAGTATATGTGTTTGTGTTACAAATTATTAGGGTCTACTAACTCATGTTGGTTGAACATAATTTCATTAGAAGCTGTCAAAACAATTGATGCAAACTGTTGTTGTGTTAATTTTTTTTTTGAGCTAACATTTTTTAATGTGTAGTCTTTAATCACTTAAGTCACACTGGCTATTGGATAATGTAAACAAATAACAGATTTTTAGCATACTGTACTTCCATTTGGTCTAGCACTTTTTAAGATCCAATCAAGTTCAGTGAGTTTTAGCTACTCATTCATACATCAGATTACGAAAATAAAACAGGCTGCGAATGGCAATTCATGCTGGCTTGAAAAAAAAATCCAAGCGAGAACATTGATTTGAGCAGCTCGAGTATGCTGGAGATGTGTAAAGAGCTCTTTGTGATTAGAATACGGATTAAGCCTAATTTTAGAGAGCGAGGATTGATCTGTTTTGATTATGAATTCATTGGATGAAAAAAGGATAAAAGATAAAAAGAGAGAACATAAAAGAAACAGTAGTGAATCAAAAAAAGGAAAAAAGGAATGTGAAATTGTGCTTTTTTTCTCCTTGTTGAAAACTGCTGGTTTCACATACGCTGATAATGGTGTTTAAAGCTCAGACCGCACACGCGTGTTTGTGACATTCATTATCTGAGCGTTCGGATGTTAAGCGATGCTGGCCGTTTCTTCGGAAGATAAAGTGTTTTTTTGCGCTGTTGTGCGAGTTTGCGTATTTCCGCAGGTCTTTTTAATATGAAGTGCTTAGAGCATGTGGTGTGTGTCTTAGGATGATGAAGTGTTTAGAGTCGAAGTGTGTGTTTGCACGTGTCTTTGGAAGATGAAGTGTTTTTAGTCCCCCCTGTTATTACAGTCTATTTCAGTCTGACTGAGCCTCATACATCTATGTCACAGTAAGGGAGCACAACTGTGTGTGTGTGTGTGTGTGTGTATGGGGTGAGTGTTTTTCTGATAAGGTGAATCATGTCTGTTTTCATTTTTATTGTGTGTGAGTTTGTTCCTTCCGGTTACGAATGTCTTTGTGTTAGTAGTGTGTCTAGGAGTGACTGTAGGTTTCCGTGCTGTTAGTGTATCTGAAATGACACCCTGCATTTATTTATACGTCTAGGAAGCTGTGCTTTGTAGAATAGAAGTATGAATGCGCTTCTTAAATGTGTTTATGTGCACGTCCGTAATGTTTGGCTGCTTTATGCAAATGTGTCATGCATCTTGCGTGAGGACATGGCACTGAACGTTGCCGAGACACGCTTTGCTTGTGGAGGAGCTTGAATAACCGTAGCGATTTGCATAACCACGCTCGCATGTGTTCAAAGGCAGAGGTCAGGAACACTAGCCTAAGGGTTGCTTTAGCGCGGCTAGCGGTACCGCTGGGAATGTGCGCTTAGATTCTGTGTAAGCTGGTGATAACAGATCCTCATGGCCATTGAGCGTGTTTTCTTCTGTTTCCACAGATGAAATGCAAAGAAATACAATGCTTTGATTAAATCAGTCATCACCTGAGGAGAAAACCACCATGGGAATTCAAGAGGATCATCACTTTATACAAACCATCAAATTATTTTGCTTCGCAACTAACCCGTTGCTTCCAAACTGGGATGTCTCAGCAAAACCGCACACAGATCAGTAATAGCGTCTTTATTTGAGCCGGGCAGTGTGGGATTTATTCGTATATTAGTGTTACCGACATGAATGAAGAGATTTGGGTTTCAATTATTCATACTTCATTTCCTGCTGCCCACATTAATAGTGAAACTCGGGACTTGAAAAGGCCTTGGCATATTAGAATTGTTAGTTGCGCAAATATTGGGAGTTCATTATCGCGCTTGAGTTATTAGCGCGACCGATAATTATAACGGACAACAAAGTCTTGGGTTTTTAATACGGAAATAAATGGCTGGTAATTTAGGAATATTACACATGAATTTAGAGTAAAAGATTAAATAGCTGAAAATTGGCCATGGGGAGAGAGAATTAGAGAGATAGGGATTTTTTTTAATGAAGGAAAGGCGATGTATTCTCTTTTTGTGCCATGCCAAGCCTACTTAGTGAGCCAAGAGAAGCATAACTGCTGCTTCTTTATGAGATGCAGGAAGTCTCATTAAATTCAGCAGGAGTGACTCCTCTTGGTCCGCTGCAGATGCTCTCAGCAAACGGGGCTGAGACCTTACACTTCATTTAGACACGGAGGGCAACCGGCTTTTAAAACTATAGATGTTAAACTATGTAAACGTCACAGTGTTATTTTGGGAGGTACAATTAAAGTGAAGGGGGACAGAACATGCAGCAAAATGTCTGATCTTAAGAGAGTTTTCTCTTATGTCTTGTCTTTCTACTAAGTTTGTTTGTAGCATACTAGTTTAGTCTTTGGGCTGGTTCATGTTCTTTTGGAGCTAATCAAGACAAGGATAAAAAAAAATAAAAATAAAATGTGTTCACTTCTTTTACCGAAGGCCTTTAGTTTACATATAAAGTACTGTTAAAAGTTTTGGATGGGAAAGATTTGTTTTTAAAGTTAATGAAAAAAGTCTCTTATGCTCACCAAGGCTGCATTTATTTAATCAAAATACAGTACAAACAACTGCTATCTATTTGAAAATTGCTGAATTTTCAGCATCATTACTCCAGTCTTCAGTGTCACATGATCCTTCAGAAATCATTCTAATATGCTGATTTACTGCTCAAGAAACATTAATTATTATTATAAATGTTGAAAACTGTGATACATTTTTCTTCACAATTCTTTGAATAGAAAGTTCGAAAGAACAGTATTTATTTCAAATAGAATCTTTTGTACTGTTATAAATGTTTTTACTCTTACTTTTGATCAATTCAATGCGTCCTTGCTGAATAAAAATATTCATTTCTTTGAAATATCAGTTAAACATTGTACATAAAATTAGCAAATTAAGGACAATGAATGAAAAAGATCAACTCACACCTCTAAAGTAAACTGAAGTAAATATGAAAGGTGACTTTTTAGCCACAATTCACAACATTATGTAAGAAACATCTTAAACAATGTTTTTTTGTGTCATGTCATTTGTGAAAAAAACTTTCCAGAGTTATGAAAAGCACCATTTCTGATGGCACGGTTTCTGACTGTCACTATGGTTACAGGTGAAACAACAAAAGGGGATTGATTTTGCTAATTGTTAATATAGGCATTATTTGTTCTGCTCCTTGAGATATTGAATGAACATGACAATTTGCGAGTTTTACTTGCTAATAAATATGTTTGTCAATCTCAAACACTAACAGTGCGACATATCCAATGTTTCATCATTTTCACTGCGATAATTAACACCATCATCATTATCATCATTAATTTAATTAGCCACATCCTGATATTTGTCTTCATCATAGCTACTTGCATAAAAGTCAGCATCAATGGACGTCTCAAACTCTGATAAACAATAACCTAAAAAATAGCATCCATTTTATTATTCCCAGTCTTCATGTATGACTGATATAGTAATGTTTCACTCATTGTACGTCAGAGTCCCACCCAAAAATGCATGGCATGATAATAATCACATATGTATGGCGCAGGAATTGTAGTACACGTAGTAGCCGGTTTAAATGGCAGCGTTTGCTTCATTCGTGGAACCGGTTTCAAATGTTCCTCCCTTCCTCTCAGACACGGAGAGCGGGGAAATGGCTTAGTTGTCCCTTCAGAACAATTGGTTTTGTTCGGGGGAGATAGAAATGATGAGGGGTTTGGAAGAAGGTAGCGATGTGAGGGAGGAACGCGTGTTATTGACTTTCCTGAAGAAAGAGACATAAAGGAGGGAAGCAAAAGAGAGAAAAGAGAAGATAAAGTCCAGGTTGAAAGACAGAGGGAGGAGGTAATAGACAACAGAGAGACGGGCTGACAGCGCTGGTGACAAGACGAATAAGACATGATGCAGCCAAGACTGATAATGGAAGAGAACGTTTCAACAATTAATGAGCCTGGTAGCACATCTCATTTTCTCTGGAAGAAAAACAGCAAGAATGAGGGATCAGAGAAGTGAGGAGGGGGTGAAAGTCTTTGCTCTCATTTCCCTTAGAGGGGCCTTGAGGCAGGAAAAACTTGAAAAAGAGCAAAAAGGGGAAAGAAAATGAGGTCATTGTGTTTCTGACATAGAAACTTAGGCCATTGCCTATGGCTAATACATGGGCGTTATCTTACTAAGTTATTAACTAGACAACAGTTTGCATCCCTGAGTGTCGTTTATGTTATTATGCTGATACAGAGACCTGTGCTAACGAAAAACGTGTTTATAGGTATGCAACTATTCAGTTAATCTGTCAGTTATTTCTTACATTTCTTAAATTGTTCCTGTTATCAGTTGTACAAACATAAATGTATACACATAAATCTATTTTTAATTATAGGTATTATATTTTGATTATTTTAAAAATATATAGTATTACATTGTTATACAATTTTCTCTAAATAAATTACAAATAAAATTCAAATCTCAATGTTTTAAATGGTACAAATGAATGTAGGCAACACAACATTATGACAGTATGAATATTGTGCAGTATGAAAAATGTATGTTCATTTTGATTTGCTATTATTATTAAAATTTGCTTTTTATTATTGTTATTATTTAATATTTCAAATTAGTTTTTTTGTAGTTTTCATTTTAATTAACATTGAAATTTTAATCATTTTGTTGTGTTTTGTCATTTTTATTTGCTGTTTGGGGATTTTTTTCAAATGTAGTAATATTTTATACTATAAGTTTTAGTTATTTTAGGACTTCAAGTTAAATGAAAATGGAAAATGTTCTAGCTTTTTTTTTTTTTTTAACAAACAAAAAGTAACAAATATATTTTTGTGGTTTTATTGTTAGTTAACTATAATAACCCAGCTCTATAATAACCGATTTGGAATTAATATATCATGCATCATCTACTGTTTTTCCACTATTTCATAGTTGCTTTTTTAGTTCTGCAAAGTGACGTCACTGAACAAAGTTTTCTGTGGATTCTCTGGAAATATTGATTTTACCAATAAGTTGTTTCAGCCCTAGTTCCTTACATATCAGTAGGTACGTGACCAGCTTTTTAAACCACTATTTACTGTCGCTTTGACAGAATGTAATCTCCATCAAAAGGCTTTACATTCAACAGCTTACGCAATGATTCATCTTGTATGCAGGCTACAGAACTCCTCTCAGGAGAGAGAAGTAGCGGCGTCGTGCCACACGCATTAGTGCATTATCAATATCTACTCTGGCTGTAATAGAAATAAATGTGAGGGGAGTTTTAGTGCTTTTACGGTACTGTTTACCTCCATGATGTTGATTAATGCAGATGCACCTCGGGCTCACGGCACTATCAAGACGAGGTGTCTAGACGTCACTCACACCTATGGCTGAATTCGTTCTTGCTTTATCCTCGAAATTCAGGGCCTCAGGAAGAGAGAACAGAGTGAAAGAAAAGGGGAGAGGAGATGTACAGGGAGAAAAATAGGAATTATCTCTGCTGGACGAAAATAGCCCCGTGCTTCAATCAAAGACAAGCTTTTTAAAAAATTAGATTTAAGAGCGCCGACGGGAGGGGGCCGTATAATGGGAATTAAGGTTGTTTCACGTTAATTATGCGTCATATGTGACATGTAATTAATTCAGTATGTGTTTGATTAGAGATTGAGGGGGGAGGCCCTTAAGTAAGATATGATGATCAAGCACAATATGTTGATGGTCCAGAATAACATGAAAATTATTTCTGTGAAGATTAAAGGAGAAACAGAGAGGCTTAATAAAGCAAGAAAGATTGGGTAATTCTGTGAAACCAGTGCCAGATGATTTTAAGGTGAACTTTACTTTAAAAAAAATATATTTTATACATTCTGTGTAATGACAAGTACTGCATTTTAAGTGTTAATAAATTGCATTGTCATCTCAAACTAAATTAATATACATTTTTTTAATGTTGGCAGACAATTATAGATTTCAAAAAGGTAATACACTGGAAAAAGTTGGTGTAGAAACAATTTCTATCAGCTGTATCTTCAAATATAATATTATATATATATATAGTTCTTCATATATATATATAACAATTTCTATCAGATGTATCTTCAAATATAATATTATATATATATATAGTCCTTCATATATATATATATAGGGCTGTGCAAATAATCGAATGTGATTATCATGCGCATCTCGTCAGTAAAGCCGGTTCTGTGAGTAAATCTCCATCACATGCTTTCAGATGGAGCAGCATTTACTACACAGAGCCATAGCTCACTGACAAGCTACGCAATATCGCGTTCATTATCGGCGATGTATCACCTGCGATAATGAACGCGATTGGTCCTATAGAGGGCGCAACAGGATAAGAAATCTTTGAAGGACTTCTACATTTACGCTCTGTTTCCAAACAGTTAAAATGATAAATAAACATGTGAGATTATATTACTGGATGCTCGAAATTGAACGGGAGAATTTTAAACAGCTTTTTGTACAGGTAGGTAAGTTAATCGCCGTTCTAATCTAATGCGCTGCTGCACTGTAACGCACACACATTACAGACAGTAGCTCGTACATCTC
>NW_015650695.1:136895-143986 GCF_001515625.1 Sinocyclocheilus rhinocerous | reverse complement strand
TCAATCAATGGCTTGTTTACATTTATACTTTTTTATGGTACACTACTGAATGGCAAAGTTGCAAGTTTAATAAAATGTTCTTTAAAATTGGCGAATTTTTTTTGTGGGAAATTAATCGTTTAGATTAATCGATTAATCAATAAATTAGTCGATAGAGTAATCGAAATAAAAATAATCATTAGTGGCAGCCCTAAAGTCGACTTTAAAAAATCAGAAGTCGTTCAACCCCTAATATATATATATCGCATCGATCTTTCTTCAAAATTATTTTTATATAGAGTATAAAATTATTTTAAAAAGAATATATATATATACACTCACCGGCCACTTTATTAGGTACACCTGTTCAATTGCTTGGTAACACAAATTGCTAATCAGCCAATCACATGGCAGCAATGTGTGTGTGTGTGTGTGTTTAGTATTTAGACTTTATTTATATGTTAGTGTCAATATGTATTAGCACATATGTATTAGCACAACACCAGGATCCACTATTCATTGTTTACCTAATTTTTTCCCCACACAACTGTACATGAGGGACACAGATGGCACCTGTCCTGTAGAAAGACCCAGGCAGAGAGATGCCATAGGCTTTGGGTGAGATTATGGGATACAGGAAACATAAACAGTGTGCCCATGGAGATGTAAAAGCAGAAAAACACAAGTAGTTTATTACACTAAGGCAAGAACAGAAAATAAACCCAGCACAGCCCAAAGAATATAACGCAGTATGATGTGTATTTGTGTTGGAGCTATAGTAACATGGAAACTCGTGTGCTAAATGAACAGCTGGACATGCAGTGGAGCCTATTGATTGTTCATAGTTCATATCGCCTGGGGAAAAAAAGGTGTTTTTAAATAAGAAATAAGATACAGAAAGAGTAAGAATGCTGTTACTTCTGCAACAGAATGGACTATGTGTGTATTTCAGTGATTTGTGCTTTTGAGCAAATACTCTGTAGATAAAGATGTGTGTTCTCCTGACACAATGTTCAGAGAGAAAGCTTTTCTAACACTCATTCAAATAAAAAACAGCCACTTCTAGAGCCGCTCAGTTGCTTTTCAGACCGATATTAAAGTAAGATGCTCAGTTGATTTTACAGATCCACCATAATTCACAAAGTCTATTAAAACATCAGCCTCATTATGTGACACACTCACAACAAAAGCAGAAGATTGAGCGGGGTGAATTGTGACGGCCCACCACCGCTCTAATCCTTTGATGGCTCGGGTTGTTATGAACAAGACTCTTTTTTTATTGTAATTTCTCTCTCTCTCTCTTCCTCTGTGTCTCGTGCTTCCCTCTCTCTCCTTCTTTCTCCTCTTTCTGTTCTTTCTCTAAACCCCCTTGCGTGGCTTATGAGTCATCACATCCCTTTCTACAGTACAACCCAAGCTCTGCTCTGTATTTCTGTATTACAGTGCTTCTATCTATCTATCTATCTATCTATCTATCTATTTATCTGTCTGTCTGTCTGTCTATCTTTCTATTTCTCTTTCTATTGGTCTGTTGGACTATCTAAGGTTCTATCATTCTATCTGTTGTAACATTAAAGGTTTTCAGACCGATGAGCTTTGTAAAAATCGATGCGTTTCAGAAAGGCGGGGCATAGAGGAGAAACAACAATGTACAGTATGTGGAAAATAATGTGTTTTTTTTACTTTAAACCGCATAAACACATTTCATTACACCAAATACACCAAATCATGTTCTTTTTAGCAACATCATATGACCCCTTTAAGTGTCCATCTATTATATATAAGGCTTTCACTTTTAGTGTACAGTAATTTTATTTTGTCGAGTGGTTTGTACATAATTCAGACGTCTCTTTTCAATTATTCTGTGCAATTGTTTTTCTTCTACCACATAGTTTTTTTCTCTTTGATCTTAAGTGTATCTGTACGCTTTAATTTCGATAAATGTTTTATCTTGTGCGTTCAAGGTTGTGCTCGTTTTCTCTGTAGTTTATAAGTCGGACAGCTCCGTGATAGCTGCCAGGCGTAACAAGCCAGCAGCAGTAGAGGCTGTTAATGCTGCGAGTGACCTTCTGAAGAGCGAGTCTCTGTCTCCCTCTCTGCGGCTCAGCATGAGCTCCGTTTGGTTGCGCTAATGCCACTGGTGTTCTGAAGAGTTGAATCTAAACTAGGTATCTTGTCAACACAGTTGTAGAGGAGAGAAGCTGTCTTTAGCGACGGAGGTAATGGTACATCAACTTTACCCAGAAGATACAGTGAAGTCAAATTAAGAATTGTGGACTCTTGACTCTCATTCTATCTCGCTCTCTCTTTCTCTACTCCTTTTCATTTCTCTCTTTCTACTTTCTCTCACTGTGTCTGTTCTTTTTCTCATCTAATTTTTATTATTCAAACCTATCTCTGAGTCCGTGTTAAGAAATAGATTTTGGAGCACTACTTGCTGGAAGGGCCTCTTTCTATTGTTGTAGAAAAATCACAGAAGGTGCTCTCTGGTTGAGTTTCAATATAGAAAAATGATTGTCCGAGATACTACTTCTGATACAAACCTTAAAAAGCCTTTAATTTAATTGAATGCATTTCTGGAAATGAACATTGATTGGAATGTGTCAGGCTATGAACAGACTGCAGGTGTATCCTAACAGTGCGCCATGTCAGAATAATCATATTTATCAGTTGTAAAGTAAAAATTATGAATGTTGACATTACTGTTACAAAACAAATGATGACTTTTATGAGCTAGTTCTTTTTAGTGAATCAAAAACATACAGTGCAGCCAGCGTAGTCTGATTCCCAAACAAATTATTCTAATGAGTTGATTTATTTTGGTGAGTCAAATACACGCAGCTTAAAACTAACTGTGGGGTTGCTGACTGGTTGTTCTTATGACAACATGCACTGTAGTTTGTAAGTGATATTTTATGAAAATGATTGTTACCACATTTTTTGTTTCTTTAAGTATCAGTGATTAATATATAGTTAAGGCCAATTAGACTAGTCTGTGTAAACACCATTTTTAAAAGTGTTTGAGTTTATCTCCTCATTTGGCAATGGAATTGCAATTTTTTGTCCAAATATGTATTCCTTAGTATTATTAGTTAAACTATTAAGGTATTTGAATCATTGAGTAATCTGAAACATAAATTAAAATAAGGGATTTTTAAAGGAATAATTCACCCAAAAATGAAAATTCTGTCATTAATTACTCACCGTCATGTCGTTCCAAACCCGTAAGACCTTTGTTCATCTTCGGAACACACATTAAGATATTTTTGATGAAAACTGAGAGCTTTCTGACCCTCCCATAGACAGCAATGAAGCAATGAGACACGTTCAAGGCCCAGAAAGGTAGTAAAGACTTCATTAAAATAGTCCATGTGACATCGGGTTCAACCGTAATTTGTTGAAGCTATGAGAATACTTTTTGTGCGCAAAGAAATCTAGAATAACAACTTTATTCAATGATTTCTACTGTTCTGGGTCAGTCTGATTTTGAGTACCAGACAATAATTGTTTTTAACAGGTTTTGGGTACCAGAGAAACAGATATTTTCTGATGGCATCTGGTGTGCTCTCGGATTTCATCAAAAATATCTTAATCTGTGTTCCAAAAACGAACGAAGGTCTTACAGGTTTGGAACAACATGAGGGTGAGTAATTAATGACAGAATTTTCATTTTTGCGTGAACTATCCCTTTAAGAACTGCTTTTTCTTAGGGCATGTTAGATCGTGCCAACATCCTGCTGACTACACCAAGATATTAGTTTATGCTGACATCCAGCCGAATAATCTAAGGTTGAGTCTCCATGTCATGAATAGTGGATCCAACCCCCAGCGCCAGATCCCATCAGAAAAAATATGTTTTGCCTGGTACCCATAACCTGTTAAAAACAAGTATTGTCTGGTACCCAAAATCAGTGTTTCACTGCATTTTATCTAGTACCAAAAACAGTATTAACAGTCTTCTATCAGGGCAAGAGGCAGTCGGAAGAAAGCAGGGAAGAGAAAGCAGGAGATGAGTAATGACGATAATCTTAGCTACGTCTGTTTTAATGCTCAGTCAAACTTCATCTGACCAGCACAAATCCAACAAATACCACAAACTATAGCAATGGAAAATTACTGCTTCAGAACATCATCCTGTGGTGTTAAAAACCGTGAAATGGAGACATTCACTTACTGTCTTACCCGTGAAGACAAATATTCCTGGAAACCACAAAATCATGAAATTAACAGTTTGAAAACAAATATAAAATATAATAGTATAATATAATATAAAATTACTGATTAATGAATGAATCAATAAAAGGGGTCTACAATTATTATAAATGATTAAATGGAACAATAAAATGTTTAAATGCTAATTATTATAAATAACTGAATGTAAAAGAAAGAAAATAAAACACAACACAAATATGGTTGCTCTCTTGAAGCAACAGAGAGACATCTTTCTGGCTGCTAAGTGCCTCTTATTTCCAATCAATCTGATACTTGATCCATCGTGGTAGATCAGCTGATGAATCACTTGAATTTAGATGCATTCTCTCCTCAACGCATCTCAATCTCTCCCCTTCCTCTCTTAATTACATGCTGTTCTGGCACGGTATCGTTGATGCCAAGAGCTCAGCTGTTATCCCCTCCCAGCAGTCAAGAGTTAGTGGGAAACTTATTTTATGCCTCTGCCTCTCATTCGAATATTAAAGATACTTTGCTTATAAACTGCCTCTGCAGGACACTAGTCTCTATTATTGAAGAGGAAGCGAGGAAAGTAGTGAGAGGATAGTAATGTAAGGTCTGGATTAGCTCCCTGCTGCTCGTGCAGGGCTGTATTGGGTAGTGGATGACTAGGTTGGCCTCTCCATTGTGCTAAACTGGCGATAGAGGAATGGGAGTCTTGCATGTGGAGTGCATTTGTCTGTGATAGCTCATTTTGAGATGAATAGACTCAGAACGGATGAAGAGGAGGAGCGGAGCGAGGGAGATTGATGACAGGGAGGGGGTGAGGAGCAGAAGTGTAGAACGACGGATTAGAGAGGAATGATCCGGAAAACAAATCTGACACATGGTATCCTATATATTATGTGTGTGTGTGTTAAATGTAAAGTTGAAATGGGAGGCCATGTGTGTCATTTCACATGTTCATCACAGTGGTGTATCTGAAGTGTAAACTGGTGTTGTAAGGAGAATATCAACTTGGAATCTGTAATGGGTCGACTCAACATTTATTCTGAAAAAAAAAAATGTCTGTAAAAAAGCATGTGTGGTCAACCTTGATAGATTTCTCTCCTGTTTGGGATGAAGTAGAATTATAAACTGTATTATTAATATTTTATTATATTGTATTTGTATAGTCTATTTTGACATTACAAGAGTTGCTCAATGTCATGAAACTACAAGGTGCTTCCCAGAAAACAAATGTAATGCTCATATAAGGCTGGTATATTGTTGCAATTTTTTTTTTTTTTTTAAAGAGGAAAATAATGGTAATGTTTGTGCGTCTGTATGTATATGTATACACACACACACACAAACACAGACACACACACACATATATAATTAATGACACAATTGATTAATCAAATCAATTGCGAATTAATTGCACGTCATATCTGGCTGAGAAATTGCCCACAAAAAACTGTAAGTCGTTATTGTGTTAAATGAGAAAAGCATCAGAAAGCAGCTTTAGAAAGAAGTGTTTTATTTGATTCAACATAAAATTTATTGCACAAACTTTTAGGCCAAGATTTTTTTTTTCAGAAGCTGCATCTGAATTGGTGTTTAGATATCTACTGACAGTTTATTGCAGCTCAGAGGTGGCATGAATGCATTTACACTGCAATTGCAATAGTATAAATAATGGTGGTTAGATAAATTAGTTTTAAATGGTATTAAAGTGTTTTTTTTTTATTAAAGGGGTCATCGGATGCTAAATTCACTTTTACATGTTGTTTGAACATAAATGTGTGTTGGCAGTGTGTGTACACATCTACCCTATAATGATAAAAATCCACCCAGCGGTTTTTATTTAATCTCTAAAAATAATATACCCTTTTTCAAATCAGGCCGTTCTCAGCTTCTTGTCTGTGTGACGTCACACAGACGAAAGCCACTCCCACGATAGTTGATTGACATGGCCGTTTTACCTTAGACCCACTCTGAGTGAGCTGTAACAGTCCGACTGCCTTTGTTTCATCGCCGGAGCAGATGTAGACAAGAATGGCTCCATAGCGATTGAGGTGTTTTGTTGATGATGGATGTAATAATGAACATAGCAGTAGGGATGTAACGATTACCGGTTTGACGATAAATCATGATAAAATTCCCCAAGGTTAGTATTACCGTTTCATCTTTTAATTATCATTAAAACCGTATTAGATTACAGCGATTTGAACAACTTGCGATAAATAAATACTGTCCAGCATAAAGCACAATTTTAAGTAACAGTCTCACGTGCGCACAGCACGCAGAGTAGTTTTGTTTTGAGTGAAAACAGGGCGGAAAAGCTGGGAGGTTTTAAAAGAGTGCTAAGGGAATTATACAAATGAATATATGAATGAATTCATTATATGAATGTACCTCTGAAGGTTCTGACTGTCTTCAGAAACGGTTCGATGACATTTTGTTTTCATCTTCGCTCCATGTAATACCTAAAGGAAGTGTTCTTAATCGCAATACTGCTTTGTCCACAGAGTTTACGGGAAACAGCTTTTCCATAAGCGCCACCTGCTGTCAAGCGAGTGGATTTACAGAGACTTACATTTACATTCAGCTTGTGTGCAGTTTTTGTCTGGCCGCATTTGCATGCCCTACTGTAGCCTAAATTTTGACCAGTTGATGAAAAACAAGCTTATGTGGATTCTACACATTTAAACAATTCAGATAAGTTATCTAGAATTATTTATGGAGCAGATAAAATACATATAATCAGTTATTAATCAATTATAATTTTGACAATATATAATTATATAATATAATTTTCTTTATTTAAAGGCTGAAATGTGAGGTTTACCTTTTTATTAAACTTTTTCAAAGCTTTATTTGAACATTTACATTAGATATTTCAACATGCTATTAAACTGTTGTAGCGACGGAAAGTACGGCATCGCTCATAACTCCCA
>NW_015650695.1:130085-136885 GCF_001515625.1 Sinocyclocheilus rhinocerous | reverse complement strand
CAAATGAATATATGAATTAATTAATTATATGAATGTACCTCTGAAGGTTCTGACTGTCTTCAGAAACGATTCGATGGCATTTTGTTTTCATCTTCGCTCCATGTAATACCTAAAGGAAGTGTTCTTAATCGCAATACTGCTTTGTCCACGGAGGTTACGGGAAGCAGCTCTAATTCAGTTTTTCCATAAGCGCCACCTAGTGTCAGTGAGTGGATTTACAGAGACTTATATTTACATTCAGCCTGTGTGCAGTTTCTGTCTGGCAAAAAATGGTCCGAATTTGCATGCCCGGCTGTAAATTTTGACCGGTTGATGAAAAACAAGCTTATGTGGATTCTACACATTTAAACAATTCAGATAAGTTATCTAGAATTATTTATGGAGCAGATAAAATACATATAATCGTTTATTAATCAATTATCATTTCGATTTATATCTTTATTCTTTATTTAAAGGCTGAAATGTGAGGTTTACCTTTTTATGAAACTTTTTCAAAGCTTTATTTGAACATTTACATTAGATATTTCAACATGCTATTAAACTGTTGTCAGTCAAGTTGTCATTTAAAATCCGAACATCATTGGTAATGTTATTGTTTTAGTGATTATGCAAACAAAAAGTCATTTTATTTGTTGTTTGTTGATTTTTAAATATAAAACTTGGTGAAGTGATTTATGTGTCAGTACTTTTTTAACATAACCAGCACATTTTAACAATAGCGTGATAATACTGATAACCGTGATCATTTTGGTCCCTATAATCGTGATAAGAAATGTTCATACCGTTACACCCTTACATAGCAGTTGCCATTTACTCCCGACATCTGAGCCACTGAAGATGCAGTGGATTACTTTTGTCTGTGAAGGGAATGCGTCCCCCCGATCTACCTAAATGCGTCTATGTTCGCACGAATCATTTGTGATCCAGCTTCACTTACAGCAGAAGTGAGTATAAGTTTTTTTTTATGAATCTTTGCAATCGCCTTTCCTAATAACGTGCTAGTTAGCAAGTTTTTCGCGGCTAAAGTAAACAGTCTCTCAGAGCAAAGAATCATATCAACTTGTGGAAAATGGGCATCCGATGACCCCTTTAATATGGAAATAAGAAACTATTTTTTAATGAAATGATAGTCCCAATAACAAACTAATACGGCCTTTTTCAATAACTAATTAATTAACATGTTAAATTGACAACACTAATAGATATTATATTATATTTTACAAGAACGGTTTTCTATTTTCATGTTTTTTTATATATATTTAATATTAAATGTCATTTATTCCTGTGATGGCAAAACTGAATTTCAGTGCTCATAAAAAATATTTATTTTTCTTCCCAATGCTAAAAACAGTTGTGCTGCTGAAATTTTTTATGGAAACCATGATACACATTTTTACATCTTTCTTTAATGAATAGAAAGAACAGCATTGATTTGAAATATATATTTTTTTTTATAGCATTATGAATGTCTTAACTGTCATTTTTGATCACTTTAATTCTTGCTTGCTGAGTAAAAGAGCTAATTTCTTTCCGAAAAAAAAAGAAATCTTACTGACCCCATGACTGGAGTCCCACCTCTCCTGATGGGATCAACTCCAAAAGGGAAGAGGAGGAATTAAGACAGGAAATTAATATTGGGGGCACGTAAATGAATAGAAGTCAGAAAATTAAAGAGGCAAAGACACACACATACAGACTGGCAAATTGGGCACACATTAAACATTTAGTGAAAATCCACAAAACAAGAATATATAAACACATACGTAAAATATTATACTACAGCCGTTAGATTAACAAGCTAAGCCCCCCTCCCCGCAGCCCCATCAGTGTTGTTACCGCATTGAAGCCGAATCAAGGTAAAGGATCAGTCCATCTCGGACCCCAGGGGAGTGGCTTTGATGTTGAGTAGAGCGTGGAGACCTGAAAGAGAGAAAGACAGAGAGACTGAGATTTCGCCATGCGGCATGACTAACATGGCAAACGCCCACGACCGACTTCACACATGAGTGCACACACAGAACAATCATTTACAGGCATGTACAGAGTTATACATCAGTGTGCATGCATTCATGTGCACTGTCTTACATGTGTGCATAGCTTTAAAATGATTTGGCTTATTTGCTACTGACTGCTTACACAAACACACACTCGCATCAATGTATGCATACTAGATGTGAAGAGTTCATTAACGTGCTTATTATAAACATTTGAAATCATTCATCACCAATGTACCAAAATCATTTCATTTTGACATTTGAACTGCCTGGGATTTGTTTCAGGAGTGAAGTGGTCATTTAGATGTTAAGGGAGCAAAATGTGTCTCGTTCACAGGCTTTGATGCAGCAGATGTTAGATCTGGCGAACTGCGGTTCATATTTCTCTACCCTCTTTCTCTTTCTCCTGATCCTTGTTCCCTTTATCCAAACTGTGGTGAAAAGAAAAAAAAATTATACTTAACTTTGGATGTGTCACTTTTTCTTTGTAATGGGCTGGAGGCAAGAAGAATACAAGAAAAATGATTGAGCAAGCAAATTCTCATCTCTCTCTTTGACATACTCTATGTACTGTTGAAAACCAGTATGAACTATAACTATAACCAACTGATATCCTATTATAATGTGATTCGCCTCGATTCTTCTGTTCTCATGTATGCATGTATCTTTGTTTCTTGCAGGATGACCATTCCATGTTCTTCCAGTTTGGACCCTCTATAGAGCAGCAGGCCTCTGTCATGCTTAACATAATGGAGGAATATGACTGGTACATATTCTCCATCGTCACCACCTACTACCCTGGATACCAGGACTTTGTCAATCGGGTGAGTTGTCGCTATTAATTTTTTCTCAATTCAGTTCCATTTTAATTTCAGTTTAACTGTTAATTTAAGCAGGTGTAGAAGTAATACACTATATATCAGGTCAAGTTTTAGGTCTTCATCCAAACCCCAATGTATGTTTATGATTCAAGTAATCTTGAAGATAAAACACATGAGTTCTGATGTCAGTTCAGTTCAGGTGTTATTTCATACTAAGCTTAGAAGACTGCAGGAACTCATCAAACATAGTTTATATGTTAGCTAAATATATATTTACATGTACAATTTTTTATATATTTACATATACATTCAAAAGTTTGCAGTGCAAAAATCTCTTATGCTCACCAAGGCTGCATTCATTTGTTAAAACATACAGTAAAAACAGTGATATTGTGAAATAATATTAAAAATGTTTTAAAACGTAAAAGTGATTTTATCATTTTTTAAATTTTGATCAATATTGGTAATAATAAAATATGTATTATTATTATTATTATTTAAAACAGTTGAGTTGCTTACTATTTTTGTGGTAACCGTGATACATTCGTTGCCCCCCCGGAATTCTTGAATAGAAAGAACAGCATTTATTTGAAATAATAGAATTTTTTTTGTAACAGTGTCTATAAAAATCTTTGCTGTCACTTTTGATCAATATAATGTGTCCTTGCTGCATAAAAATATACTTTCTTGAAAAATATCTTACCGATTGCGCACTTTTGAACAGTATTTTATATATGTGTATTATTGTAGTTGTTATTACATTTATTTATTATTTTAAAGTTATGTTTGTCACTGAGAGTTTAACAATTGTTCCCTGGATTTTATTTCTGAAGGAATTTGGAGTGGTGCAGAAAAGCATTGCAATGTGCTTGCTAAGATGTTCTGCATGTTTTTAGCATGTTGCTATGTACTTGCTAGGGTTTTTACCAGGGCTTGCTAGGTGATTTCGAGTGTGTTTTGAGTGGTTGAAAGAAACACATCTCAGTTTAAATGGCTCATGATCATAATCCCACCAAACAATCCATTCAGAACCTGCTCTTGTTTATCAAATCACTGAAATGCATCATCAGGGTGTATAAACACTCACCTATCCAGAGCTACACCAATTTGGCCAAATTGAGATGGGGATCTCGTGAAACCCCAGGCTGCTGTTTGCTTCACTGCCCCCAATTCTGGAAACTCTAGCTGGTTCGATTCACACCCTAATTCCGAGGTTCTCACTCCCGCTGGGGTGCCAGCCGCTGCGGTTCGAGTCTCTTTCATCATCAGGAGTTTGCCGATGCTCCTGTCTCAACTAATTCTCTCTTTCTCTCCTCTATCTTCTGTATGCTAGGGCTTCTGTCAAAACTAATACACCCGTCCTCTCCCATACTTTCACTATACGTCGCTCCTATAGGAACTAATGCTGCTTTCCTCTTCAATTTTATGTCTTATTGTTTTTGATTTCAAGGCATAGTTCACTCAAAAATGAAATTGTGTCATCATTTACGGACCCTTATGTCCTTCTTAACCCGTATGGCAACAGAAAAGAGTCTGCACGCAAGATAGAAAGTCAAACGGGTTCGGAATGACATGAGGGTGAGTAAATGATGACTAGTGGAATTTTCCCTGTAACCATCTTTCTGTTCATTCATCACACGCCTCTCACAGTATGCGCCTTTAGCCTTGTATACAAGCCCTATAATAGTAGTGTTGACCCTTTTAATTCATGCAAGCAAAACAGCCTTTTATAGAACAAGGTTATTATTGTTAACTAAAACTAGAACTATTTAAAGGGGTCATATGATGCTGCTAAAAAGAACATTATTTTGTGTATTTGGTGTAATGAAATGTGTTTATGCGGTTTAAGGTTCAAAAAACACATTATTTTCCACATACTGTACATTATTATTTCGCCACACATCTGTTTTCTTGTGCCTCCTATTTGTGGCCCTTCATCTTCTGCTAAATCCTGGGTTGCCGCAGTACCTGTGCTATTTTATTCTCTTACTTTGCGCTTTGTAAATGACCGTAGAAATACCTTGGTATTTAAAAGAGGAATTCACAATGTGTCAGGAAAATATCAGTTTTCAGCCAAATATCAGCCAACTTTAGATTTAAAAAAAAAAAAAATCTTGTGTAAATGCATGCTCACTTCAAACACTCACTAATCTTTATAAAACCTCAAAATAATGTCCTTAAAGGGATAGTTCACCCAAAAATGAAAATTCTGTCATTAATTACTCACCCTCATGTTGTTCCAAACCCGTAAGACCTCCGATATCAGCCAACTTTAGATTTAAAAAAAAAAAAAATCTTGTGTAAATGCATGCTCACTTCAAACACTCACTAATCTTTATAAAACCTCAAAATAATGTCCTTAAAGGGATAGTTCACCCAAAAATGAAAATTTTGTCATTAATTACTTACTCTCATGTCATTCCAAACCCGTAAGACCTTCGTTCATCTTTCATCTTCGGAAAACAATATTTTTGATGGAATCTGAGAGCTCTCTGACCCTCCCATAGACAGCAAGGATATTACCTCGATCAAGGTACAGAAACGTAGCAAGGACATTGGTAAAATAGTCCATGTGACATCAGGGGTTCAACTGTAATTTTACGAAGCTACGAGAAAACTTTTTGTGCACAAAGAAAACAATAATAACATAATTTATTCAGCAATTCTTCTCCCCGAGTTACCGTCTTCCACCATTTTGGAGAGTACCCCAGAACGTAATCAGCTTAATGAGTGCTGTTTATGTTCAGCATGCGCATGCTGTCTACCGAATGTAAACAACGCTCATTACGTTGATTACGTTCTGGGGTACTCTACAAAATGGTGGAAGACGGTAACTCGTAATAATGTTTTTATACTGTGCATTTATAATATGATGCCTACATTCACTTGTAGCATTTAAAATGATTGATTTTAGTGTAGTTTTAGTTTAGTTTATTTTAGACTGAATTGTATAGAATTTAACTATCAACCTTTTTTTGTTATTGATATATCAATAATTAGCAGCTTATCAATGGCCAAAATTAACTATAGTATGAATCAGTGTTGTTAAATTTAACTAAATCTAAAAATTTAACTATTAAAAATCATTTTCAGTAACTGATATAATTCTGAAATAAAATATTAATAAAAATGAAAAACTTGAAAAATGTAATTATTTACTCACCCTCAAGTTATCCAAAACCTGTACGAGTTTCTTTCTTCTGCTGAACAAAAATGTTGCTAACTAAACAGCTGCTGGTCTCCACTGACTTCCATAGTATGAAAAAAAAATACTATGGAAGTCAGTGGCTTTCAACAACTGTTTGGTTACCGACATATCAAATATCTTCTTTTTTGTGTTCAACAAAAGAGAGAAATGGCGGAGAACATGGCGGTGAGTAAATTATCAAAATGTGAACTGTCCCTTTAAGAAATGTAATAAACTTTTAAAAAAATGTAAGCTGTATGGTGTAAAAAAAAACAAAAACCCCCCCAAAACTAATAAAAATGACTAAGCACAGAAAAAATTACTAAAAACAAAATAAAAAATAAAAATAAAACCTAATTCAAAATTAATTTCGAAGTACATTTTACTGTTATTAAAGGGGTCATGACGTTGCTAAAAAGAACATTATTTTGTGTATTTGGTTTAATGCAATGTGTTTATGTGGTTTAAGGTTAAAAAACACATTATTTTCCACATACTGTACATTATTGTTTCTCCTCTATGCCCCGCCTTTCTGAAACGCGCCGATTTTTACAAAGCTCATCGTTCTGAAAAGCGAGTTGTGCTGTGATTGGCCAGCTATCCAGTGCGTTGTGATTGGCCGAATACCTCAAGCATGTGACGGAAATGTTACACCCCTTACCATATTGTGATGCCCTGTGTCCCGGCGCGACGAGACAAAACACATAAAACCCATTACAAACGAGGCATTTGTTGCATACAGTGGGGACATAAATACGGATTATAATGACTTATACTGTCTTTTTACGCGTTGCATCG
>NW_015650695.1:128526-129680 GCF_001515625.1 Sinocyclocheilus rhinocerous | reverse complement strand
GGCTTGGACGAGTCTTAACTTTTAAAAAAAATATCTCTTTGGGTTTGAGACTTTAGTCTTTGCAACTTTAGGGATCTTATCTATTCATGGCTTGTAACACTCCAAAGAGAAAGGAAAACTTGAAATCGCATTATATGACCCCTTTAATATTATTATATAGTATATAAATAAAACTAAAATATCTCAGATATAAATATAGTGATCTTTCAGTACAGTGGAATTGAAATGTCAGAGTATCAGTGTACTAGGGACAATCACAGTTATTTTTGTAGATTTACCCCTGTGGTACCGGATGCTCACACTACACTTGACTGCATGTGTGTAATGATACTGTCAGTGCAATTTGCAAGTCTGTCAAATTGGCTGGAAATATTTGGCGATACAGAAATATGCATCATCAGAATTGTGGGTACGATAATTTCATCTTCCTCTAGTTCTGACTGCAGTAGATTATAATGGAAAGCATCTCTGTGGACTCATGTTTGAACAATTTGTTATGAGGAAATGCAGTTTAATTTCTCCTCAGACAGAGCAGAGCAGTTCTGTGCATTTTGAAATGTGGGTTAGGTCTGTTTCTTTACAAATCATAGAGATTGGTGCATGATGGGAATTTCACTTTTTATGATTAGTGGTTATTCCTTTATATAAAAATGTAGCTTTCCCTCTCTCTCTCTCGTTGTCTTTTTGTCAGTTTTCTTTTTAAACTCTCTCTTCTCTTTATATCTAAAGAACAAAAGCAAAAAGAGCTGGAGGCAGCAGGAGGGTGTTACAGGACATGCCTTTTTTCATCTTTCTTTGTCTGTTTTGCCTTCATCCAGATCCGGAGTACCGTGGAGAACAGTTTTGTTGGCTGGGAGCTGGAAGAGGTGCTGCTGTTGGACATGTCAGTAGATGATGGCGACTCAAAGATCCAGAACCAGATGAAGAAGCTTCAAAGTCCTGTTATACTACTGTACTGCACTAAAGAAGAAGCCATGACCATTTTCGAGGTGGCACATTCTGTCGGCCTCACTGGTTATGGTTACACCTGGATTGTACCATCTCTGGTGACAGGGGATGCAGATAATGTACCCAGTGTCTTTCCAACAGGTAAGAAGAAATATAAATAATGTATATATATATATATATATATATATATATATATATATTGTATA
>NW_015650695.1:127186-128213 GCF_001515625.1 Sinocyclocheilus rhinocerous | reverse complement strand
GTATAAATATTATAATAAAATTTTCTTCAAAATAAAATTCTCGCATAATTCAGTGATGCATGCTATTTCTTTGCTATTGTTTGTGAAATTTACTAGCAATTTCTGACTGAAAATAGATTCTACACCATTTTTGTCACTGTATCAAAATATTTCAGATGATCTAACACTTACTAATCTTTGTAAAATCTCGAAATAATATACATTTTCATACTGTACATTATTATGCTGTAATTCCTAAATTCACTTTAGCATTTCAAATGATTGATTGTAGTGAAGTTTTAGTTGATTATCTTGTGACTAAATTGTATAGAATTTTCATTTTTGATTACTGGCCATCAGTTTTTAGCAGCTTGTCAACATTGGCCAGAATTTTAAATGACATAAAATTTAATATAAGAATTTTATATTATAATGTTTTTATTATTATTATCTATAATATGTAGAAGTGTTGTTATTGTTAACTAAAACCACAACTGTAACTATTAAAAATAGTTTTCGGCATATAAAAGTCTGAAATAAAATAAAATATTAATAAAAATTAGATGAAAACTTAAACCTAAGAAATGTAAATTAAAATGAGAAATATTGCTTTGTCAGCTAACTGAAATAAACAGGCTTACATTTAAGTACTAAAATTAATAAATAAATCAAAATAAATAAAACTATAGATATATTTTGTCACGGTCTCTCGGGGAGGAAGGAACGAAGGAGACGCTGGAGAATACGTAAACTAGAATTTAATACAAAATAAACAAAAGGAATACAAAACACGGGATGGGGATGACATTTAGCAGACAGAATGACGTTCAACAGCAGACAGAAAACACTGGGAAACACAGGGTTTAAATGCTCAGAAACTAATGGGACACACCTGGGAACAATACGAACTAAACGGGGAACACCTGGACTCAAATAATAACAAATGAGGACAGGACACAGGAAGAACCAAATAAGGGCAAACAGGAACATACACGTGACAGATTGCCCCACTCCCGGACGCCGCGTCCCGCGCCGTAACAGTAACATC
>NW_015650695.1:120229-127176 GCF_001515625.1 Sinocyclocheilus rhinocerous | reverse complement strand
GCGAGGGCGAGCGGCACGAACGCCCTCAGGTAGACGATCGGGTCGGGGTTCGCCTGAGCCACAGCGATTAACCTCGCTCGTTCCTCCATATGAGCGGGGAGAAACGAACGGGAAAACAAAACACTTGTAAAAACGGGGGAAAAAACGGGGGAAAAAGGCGCAGCTTACTTTCAGTTATGGTCTGCTGTTCTGTCATGGTCTCTCGGGGAGGAAGGAACGAAGGAGGCACTGGAGAATACGTAAACTAGAATTTAATACAAAATAAACAAAGGAATACAAAACACGGGAACTTCAGGGATGACATTTAGCAGACAGAATGACGTTCAACAGCAGACAGAAAACACTGGGAAACACAGGGTTTAAATGCTCAGAAACTAATGGGACACACCTGGGAACAATATGAAACGGGGAACACCTGGACTCAAATAATAAAAAATGAGGACAGGACACAGGAAGAACCAAATAAGGGCAAACAGGAACATACATGTGACATATTTAGCTACAAAAACTACACATATTTTATATTTCAGATGATTGTATTTACTGAATTTACACTTCCTGTATCTCAGGTTTGATCTCTGTTTCCTACGATGAGTGGGACTATGGACTGGAGGCTCGAGTACGTGATGCTGTAGCCATAATCGCCATGGCAACCTCCACAATGATGCTGGATCGGGGTCCTCACACGCTGCTTAAGTCTGGATGCCACGGCGCACCTGACAAGAAAGGCAGCAAGTCAGGAAACCCCAACGAGGTGCTGAGGTGAGTCAGGCTTAGCGGGGTGCCAGGGTTCAAACACTGACATCTGGGGTCTGCAATCATACACGTAAACAGGCAGCCTTGCCAGCATACACGCACTTGCAACACCTGCTCAGGAGGGTTTCCGAACTAATTTTTAGTAGTGTTTTGAAAAGGGTAAAGAGCCCTTGACAGGTGCACAAACATACTGTACACGCATACATACATACACACCATGGTTGGCTGCTGTTAGGTGCTGTAGGTACTGTAGGAGACAGATCTTTACATTACCACTTGCGTACTTTGAGATAATGGGATAATGTTATCATTTTCATGATTTATCCGGGATTTTTTTGGTGATCTGACATACAGTACTGTTCAAAAGTTTGGGGTCAGTGAGTTTTATTTATTTTTTATTCAGTAAAGTATCAGTATAGACATTTATATTGTTACAAAAGATTTCTGTTTTAAATAAATGCAGTCTCTATTCATCAAAGAATCCTAAAAACCACATCATGGTTTCCAAGCATTTTCAGCATTAATATTAAGAAATGTTTTTTTGAGCAGCAAATCAGCATATTAGATTGATTTCTGAAGGATTGTTTGACATTGAAGATGCAGAAAATTCAGCTTTACCACCACAGGAACAAATTACATTTTAAGGTATATTTAAATAGAAAACATTCATTATAATTTGTTGCAATTTTGACATTATTGTTTTTACTGCATTTTTAAACAAAAATGCAGCTTTGGTGAGCATAAGAGACTTCTTTCATAAACATTAAAAAAAAATCTTACCAGCCCCCCAAAGTTTTGAATGGTGGTGTATATTACTGAAATATAAGCTTGTTTTGGAGATTTATGTTTTTACCCATTTAAGTTTTGGTTTTTGGTTTACTCAGTTTTCAGTGAACTATTATGCTAAAACATCATGTTTCAAAATATATTAATATATAGGTTAATTAAAAAAATCTATTTAATAAAATGATCGTAATCATGTTATCAATATTGATGATACTGGCCATTATTGGTTTAAAAAAAAATCCCTATTATGCTGTTTTAAAGGTTCTAATTTTGCTTTGGAGGTGCACTGGGTGTACACCATATACAGCACAAAACTGCATTTTGAACACTTGGTAGAAAATATATGCATAAATAATTAACCATACTTACAGATTGCGATCCAGAGGCACAAGGTGGTCCAAATGAAAATGCGTACATCTGGGTATTTTAAACTCGGCAAGCAGTCGCCAGTAAATGATGGGAACACAATGAAAGGTTGGAGTTGTACTGCAGCGTCACTGTATAATAAATTTTAACCACTGACTCTTCACATCCTCATCCTTTGGGAGTACATTGGTGGCCCAAATTATTAGAACACTAGTATTTTCACCAGCTAAAAAATGGTTTTAAGTAATTTATTTCTATCTTTTTCTGTAGTGTGTCAGTAGGAAATATCAGTTTACATTTCCAAACATTCATTTTGCCATTAATTGTAATAATCCAGTGAGGTTTTTGTCTGACAACAGCCAGTGCTCCACACAGAGATCTGATCTGATCATCATCCAGTCTGTCTGGAATGACATGAAGAAACAGAACAAACTGAGACAGACTCAATCCAGAAGAACTATGGAAACGTCTCCAAGACTACCTGCAAAGCTCCCTGAAAAACTATGCACAAGTGCACCGAGAGCAAAAACTGCTTTAAACACAAAGGATGGTCACACCAAATGTTGATTAAATTTAGTTAATAGAAGTTAACTGATAAAGAAAATCTATCTATGACATTATTTTTGACAGCATCCTCATTTTGCAGCATTTTTACACAAGTGCCTAAAACTTTTAACAGTACTGTAGCTTTGCAGGTAGGTTTCTTGAAGGTCCAATTCTCACTATTAACAAACCGTTAACTATGACTTTTGCCTCAATAAACTCCTAATTTGCTGCTTATTAAAGCAAGGTAGTTGTTAAGTTTAGGTATTGGGTAGGATTAGAGATGTAGAATATGGTCATGCAGAATATGTGCTTGCTTTATATGTACTAATAAACAGTCAATATGTTAATAATAGGCATGCTAACAAGCAACTGTTTAATAGAGAGAATTGGTCCCTATACTAAAGGTGTGTTACTACCAAGGGGCATCTGATGATCCGTCTCATCTGATCATTTGTGATTGGATCAGCTGATTTGGACCTAATACCAGGTGTAAAGCGAGTCCTAGATTGAGCAGCATTCTATTATAGCCATACTGTACCTGTAACACCTCCTGCAGAAAGAACGAGCGAGAGTGACAAATGGATAACAAAAGAGAAAAAGAGAGTGCATTATTGGTAATGTGGGTCTGCTGTAGCTCCTCGCTGAAGCACCTTTCACTTTTCTTTCCCCATTATGTCTCCTCTGACATTCAGCCCACACCCACGTGTCTGTACCGGCCAGGCTGTTATTTTCATCTTAGAAACATAAATATCCATCGTAATACAAAAGTGAGCTTTTCATCTGAACTGCTGTGTTCTCTCTTGCACTGTTATTTGACATTTAGTATTGAGGGGCATTGATTCCTAAGTATTAATTAGCGTTTAGGCTCGGTCACACTCTCTTTTAGCCAGTCATTTGATCTGCTGGTGAGGAGTTAATTGAATGCTCGAGGCAGGGCAGGATTAGGAAGCCGAATGGAACAACAGTGGGAGCCCGGCCTCTCTCTCTCTCTCTCTCGCTCTCTCTCTCTCTTCTGCGTCTAGTTTTCAGCCTTTCTTTCTGTCTGTCTGTCCCCTTCCTTGATTAACTCTAAGCATATGCAAACATGGCAAAGGAGGATAATTGTAACACTTTTGGGTTTTTGCTCATTGATCTAGGGAGCATTTAGACTAAAGCTTACAATTTTGCCACAAACATTGTTGACCTATCAGCAATCATTACCTGTGCCAATTAAATCTATTACCTAATCAAACTGGATAGCATTACTCACAAGTGCGGTGTTACATTCACTCACCTAGACTCAGTAATTGTAGGCACTCTAATACGTCTTTTAATGTAATAAACTTTAAACCTCAGAGACAATCTTGAAATGCAACAGTAACAAATTAAAATCTACCTCTCATCCAGACTTTAATATGAACAGTTGTGGCACACGTATGCTGGGTTCCCTCAGTGTATTCATCACGTGTCAATTTCAACAGAACAGACGTTGGACTCACCTTTCCTCTTGTTTAGAGGAGGCTGTTATAATTGTGTACTGTATACTGTACCGTATAGGTAATTGCAGGCTTTTTATAATATGATATTAGGCCCAAAAATCTGAATCAGACTCATAAAGGATTTTATTGCCAAGTGTGTTTGCACACACAAGGAATTTGTCTTGGTGACATGAGCTTCCAGTGCAGACATGCATATAATTTGACATACATATCATATCATACATCAAATAAAATGAAATATAACACTAGTGAAAAAAAGCCTACATTCAAAATGATATATGATTTAATTTATTTTAAACACAGTTACGACAATAAAGATAAAAAGATAGAATTTTAACTAATAGATGTCATAATTAAATTTTTTGTCATAATTTACTCACCATTGATCATGTTGTTCCAAAACTGTATGATCAAACCTGCATATAGATCTTTCCACAATATATTTTTTCACCAAATATTAAGTAGCACAACTGTTTTCAACATAATAACAGCTACTTGAGCAGCAAATCAGCATATTAGAATAATTTCTGAAGGATCATGTGACACTAAAGACTGGAGTAATGATGCTGAAAATTCAGCTTTGCATCACAGATATAAATTACGTTGTAAAATATATAAATAAGAAAACATATGGTAATGATATTTCTGTCAGGATTCTGCACTGTTCTGTGTCATGTTTTGCCCGTTTCTGGTCCTGTGCTTCCTTATTTGGTCTTGTTCCTGTCCTTGTTTAGTTTGATTATTAGTTGATTCCCTGCACCTGTCTGCCCCTCGTTATCCAGTCCTTATAAGCCCCAGTCTGTTCAGTTTGTATTTGTGTACTACGTGTGTTGCGCAAGCTCCTGTTGCGATGATTCCCAGCGTGTCCTTTATTAAAGACTGCTCAACGTTCCTTCGTGACTCCAGCGTGTTCACTGAACAGCGTAACGTGGCAATTTCACAATATTACTGTTTTTGATCAAATAAATGTAGCTTTGGTGGGCATAAGAGGGCATAATGACCCCAAACTTTTGAAGGGTAGTGTTTTTTTACAGTATTTATTTACAGTTATTCCTGCTCTACCTACAATTTCTTCATTCATCTCTTTTCTTCTATGGCTTCTTTCTGTTTACTTTCATCCGACTAGTTTTAGGCCAAAGATTCATGCTTTAAGGTCCAATTCTCAATATTAACACCATTAACTGCAACTTTTGCCTCAGTAAACTCCTAATTTGCTGTTTATTATTAGTTAGTTAAGTAGTTGTTAAGTTTAGGTATTGGGTAGGATTAGGGATGTACAATATGGTCATGCAAAATATGTACTAAAAACAGCCAATATTTTAATAATATGCATTACAATAATCAGTTAATAGTGAGAATTGGTCCCTAAACTAAAGTGTTACCGATTCTTTCTTCTCTTCTTTTTGAACTCTTATTTTATACAGTTGTCCGTGTGAAGTGTTTGAGGGGTGGTTAGCAAGGAAACATTCAACATTCCTCCGATCGCTTAATTTTGCAGTCTCTGAAAACACTTTAAAATATTCAGTGCTAAATTTGGAAGCTGTTTTCTAAGGCATGTATGTAAAAGAGCACTTAATTCCAGCGATGAACCAGTCAATAACACACTGCATACAAATGCGCCATCGATCATTAATGAAACACTATAGTTAAGGTTTGACTTAAACATTAAATTAAACATTTATAATGTTTCTGGAACTGCATGTAGCCAGGAGAGCATGTTATGAAGACATAGTTGTGTTGTTGCAAAAAGCTTTGTTTGTTTAGATGAGGGAAACAAGTAATTAAGTGGAAAAAAACACTTTTATGTTATTTGTGAATGGTGGATTTACAACAATTACCCAGCGGGCATAGTATCTGGTAGAACAAGATGGTTGTATTTGTGTAATTAGGCGGATGTGTTAGACTAGCCTTTAGAGTCGCTGAAGTGGATTTTTGAATTGGATGATGAGAAGATAAGGACACTAATATCTTATGAACACTGGAGAACACAAAAAAGATGGAGAAAAAGTAGCCGTAAATACAAAATGGAGAAAACTGTTTTGTTTAGAGTCCTCTTGGAGTGCAGGCTCACCTGCAGTGCACACCTGGGACCTCACATATGCATGCACACACAGGAAGATTTTGAATGACAGCATTATGAGGTGGGCTGAATGAGAAGCACCGGACCCTGTAACCCCTCGAGGACTCTAATGATCTGTTTCCACCATAATGGAGACGATTTAAATGGCATTCCAAGATTCTATATTATCATTCTGGAACACCCACCATGCTCTGCGGTGGATCTGTCAGCGATGATGGAGGGCTTTTCAGCTGGATGGGTCATGATCTGTGATGGTTAAGGGCCTGAGTCAGCCTCAAGGGCTTCCTCTGAAGGTCAGCTGAAGGTTTTGGCATGGTTGGAGAAGGTTAGATGAGATACATGTACCCTATAAAGGTTGAGAGCGAGATTAAATGCGGTTACATGTACTTATCTCAGATAAATTGATTGCAAGGACGTGTGGGTTATTCTTGTGAAAAACATTTATTTTATTTGAAATGTTCTTGAATTTTAACAGTGTTGGGGAAGCTACTCTGAAACTGTAGCTTGACCAGCTACAAGCTACTCGTAAATTAAAGTAGTTAAGCTACATTCAAGCTACCCTTCTGAAAAAGTAGCTAGCTAAGCTACAAGTTAGTCAAAAAGTAGCTAGCTACATTGAAACTACTTTCAATTTTTTCTTTTTCTTTTTTACAATTAACATTACAAATAATTAAATAATTATTAATGAAGAATTATAATGAAGTTATAAGTAAAATATAATGAAGTTATAAGTAAAATATTTGGGGTTTAAAACAACATACAGTAATGCAATCATGATTTCAAAGAGTAGGGTGAATTCAAGTTGATTGGGACACTTTTCCAAGCCATTTCAATGACAAAAAGTTTCCCAATCATTTGATTTTGTAAACAATTCGATACACACAATAATAAAATACTGTATAGTTAAATAGTTATTTTAGTTATATTAGTATATT
>NW_015650695.1:103232-120219 GCF_001515625.1 Sinocyclocheilus rhinocerous | reverse complement strand
ATAATTTCAAAACTGCAGTTTGTATTTACTCAGGTTATCTTTGTGTAATATTAAAATTTGTTTGATGATCTGAATCTTTTAAGTGTGACAAATATGCAAACAATGAAAAAAACAGGAAGGGGGCAAAAGCTTTTTCACACCACTGTACATTGCTAGGCAACACCTTTCACTCACTGAATTAGCGGTTATCAGTTTCATAAATAAAGACAAAATGAGTAAAAGAAGGCGATTTATGAATGCTGAAGGGGTATAAGAAGCACTAAATGCCATGAGCGATGGATGGAGAGTCTGATGGTGGGGCGATAAGTAAAGTGTCCTGTCGGCTCAGCATCTGACGGCGCATTGTATTATAATAGCCTATTACACCACCCAAATATGTATTTACTTCCTTCTAATTCTCGTTGTCAGTGCAGGCTTGTTTAGCTTAATATTGACCGTTAGCCTATGAAAAGTGACTAGTGAAGCCTGCATAAAAAAAGTTTTGAACATCATTTCATGACTCTAGACACTTCTTTGTGAAGACAGTAGCATAATACAGTGAAATAATATGTTCTTTAGCCATTCAGAA
Source organism: Sinocyclocheilus rhinocerous (assembly GCF_001515625.1). Taxonomy (NCBI): domain Eukaryota; kingdom Metazoa; phylum Chordata; class Actinopteri; order Cypriniformes; family Cyprinidae; genus Sinocyclocheilus; species Sinocyclocheilus rhinocerous. The sequence continues at coordinate 119,651 of NW_015650695.1, read as the reverse complement.
ACAGCTGTCATGTGCGTGGGTAAAATTTACCCGCTGGTGGTTTTAGATATACAGCAGGGGTGGCGAACGTCAGTTCTGGAGAGCCGCAGCCCTGCAGAGTTTTGCTTCAACCCTAATCAAACACACCTGAATAAGCTAATCAAGGTCTGAAGGGTTACTAGAAAGCTACAGGCAGGTGAGTTTTAATTAGGGTTGGAGCTGTAACTCTGCAGGGCTGCGGCTCTCCAGGACCGGAGTTCGCCACCGCTGGTATACAGCGACCCCTGGCGGTTCTAGTGTTAAAAGTAGCGTCGCTACTGTAAAGCTACTGAAAAATGTAGTTAAGCTAGTAGCGTCGCTACTTGTAGCTAGCTACTCCCCAACACTGAATTTGAATGATTAAGATTAATCAGTTTAATGGTTCTATTGTTCTGAATCTTGATTTTTATTGTTGTGAAGACCGTTTCCCACAATTTTATAGATATTTGGAATCCACCTAAAATATAATTAGCTTATTGATGTTCTATATTCCTTTAGCATTTTACATCCTACTGAGTTCCAAGTTCTTATTTTGTTTTTAACATGTTTTTAAAAATTGATGCAGCCTTTTATTATTGTCAAATGTATTGCATTTTAAAAAAGATAATGAGGTTGAAAGTTACTGAATTATATGCCTTTTAAATATTTACAATTAATATATTACATCGTAAACAATTCAGTGAAATTTACAGTAAAAAACAGCAACTGTGGTTTTACAGATTAAAATTAAATTTACAGTAAAAAAAACGTCATAAAATAAAATAATGTTAATATAGCAAATTACTATCTTTATAATGTACTGACAACCACCTTAAAAACACAAGTAGTGAGAAAGCCACATTATGAATCAAAGTTCATCACAAGTAACTTTTAAATAAATACTAATGTCATAATAATAGAAGGTTCACAGGGGCATACACACAAATGCAAAAAAAAACATCATGGTAACATAACTGATAAGAAAAAACTAACAAGAAACAGTTATTTCAATGAAAAAACAAAAGTGAAGTGCCACAGAGAATTCAGGAAGCGTTAATTTACATTTTCACTGTAAATGATAGGGTTACTTGTTCTTTTTTTACTTACAAAAGCTGTAAATTTAAGTGTATTGTACATTAAATCTCCCATTAGATGTATTACAGTTTTTCACTGTCTGAGGAAACGTAGCGTTATCCAATTAACAGGTTTTTACAGTAGCATTTTTACAGCCATACATGCATACATTTTACATGTGTACACTTATAAATGAATTTCATGTATGAAATATTTTTATTTAGAATTGTTATATTATAACTGTCTACTGTCTAAAATATGTATGTATTGATTTTGATTCTTTTTGTGTTGACTTAAACATATATACAGTATATGATCTCCCCAGTCTTGAAGATATTACATTCTTGCTTGTTTGTTGGTGTGTTAATATGTTGTGTTTTCCCTCGCATGTGTGATTGTGTGGCTTGTCTCTCTGATGCTTTGACTCCTCTGAGGTGCTTAAGGCTTGTGAAGCTGCCAGGCTTTTATTCTCCACTTCAGTTAATTGTAGCCCCTCAGGCTGCTGCTCTCAGGTTCACTGGGTGGCCAGTAGACCTGATGCCCAGAAAGTTTAATAAGGTGGTTGTGGACGTTTTTATGATGCCTTTGGGCATTGCTTAAAGACGCCGACAGTAACTCTTCAGAAGTAGGTCAAGATATCAGTTGTACACTGGTGAACCCCTTCGGTCTTGCAAGCTGTCTTTCTCTCTCTGTCTTCTTTCTCTGTCTATCTCTCCATTCTCTGCTCACTGTCACACACTTCCTTTCTGTCTCCATTTATAGTTTGCTTTCTCACACTTATAGAATACAAAATACAGAATGAACAAGCTGCCTTTTCAAAATATTTGGCTTTAAAGCTTTAACGCAGCTCAATTCTCAAAGGTGTGTTTGTGTGCCTTTACACAGAGAGGAAGTGTGTGTGTCTATGTATCAGTGTGTGTTTTAGGTCTATCCATTAGAGTGTGTGAGTGTTGGTGGTGTATCGCGGTGTTACAAGGCCCACAGGCTTCCCTGGGGAAGGGGTTTGATCATTACATGGTGTCCTGTGTAAGTAAGGTAATTAATCTCTGGTTCACCCAGGAGCCTCTAACTTGCTTTAATTAAAAATGCATACATAAACACACACTTACTATACACCTAAAACCTATACACACTTCCCCAGCCCACATCCACTTTCATGAATATAGATCGCACTGTGGGTGGCTCTGAATACGAGATACGAGACCAAAGTATGATTCGATCGGTGTTCGCTTAATCTGAAATCCTGTTTAGGTTAACTAATATCATGATGTCATAACACCTCATGCGTTATAAATCCTCTGCAGATTATTGTCGCCCCTGTGTTGATGATGCATTAAAATAACCCAGTGCTGGTGGGCAAACACTGTAATTACTTCTAGACTCATAACAGCCATGCCTGCCTCCCTCTAGACCAGTGACGTGTGGTGGTCTGCTGAAATGAGAAGACAAAGCCCCCTCTTGGCGGGACTTTTAGTCAAATGTACTGTAAATTCATGCTACATTTGATGTTTACGAAGTTGAAGGCAAATGAAACACCATTTACCTGACATTATCAACAAACTAGTACCAAAATATTTTTGTATGTTTTTTTATATTAAAGGCAATGTCCACATAAAAATGAAACTTCTGTCATGATTTACTCACCAGTTGTTCCAAACCTGTATGAATTTCTTTCAGATGTTGAACACAAAAGAAGACATTTTGAAGAATGTGTGTAACCAAACAGTTGACAGTAGTCATTGACTTCCATAGTATGAAAAAATACCATGGAAGTCAATGGCTACCGGCGACTGTATGGTTATCAACATTCTTCAGAATATCTTTTTTGTGTGTTCAACAGAAGAAGAAAACATACAGGTTTGGAGGGTGAGTATAAATGATGACAGAAGTTTCATTTTTGGGTGAACTATCGCTTTAATTGGACAGCTCACCCAAAAATTAACACTGTCATAATTGACTCTTTTTCAATTTACTTTTCAAACACTCTCCATATCCATTAATTTTTGTTACAGTAAATGGTCACAGAATTTTCATTTCTGAGTGAACTGTTCTTAATAAACATACTATTTATTAAAACCAAGTCATATCAAGTCTCATTAAAATGTGTTGATGCTTTTTGTATTACCTCAAAAGCAATTTTTGAATTATAAAGTAAAAATTATATTTTAAGTGTTTTGTTATTATTTGTTATTATTAATAGTCACATTATTTTCAGAACATTAGTCAGCTAATCCCCTATAAACACAGTTGGTGTCATGAAGGTTGCCGACACTGAGGTGCAATATGACAGTAAATTAACTGAGCTGAGTGCTCGCTAAAAACGCCTCAGTCACAGATCATTTAAAGGGATAGTTCACCCAAAAATGAAAATTCTGTCATTAATTACTCACCCTCATGTCGTTCCAAACCGTAAGACCTTTGTTCATCTTCGGAACACGAATTAAGATATTTTTGATGAAATCTGAGGGCTCTCGGACCCTCCCATAGACAGCAAGGGAACTACCACGATCAAGATACAGAAAAGTAGCAAGATTATCGACAAAGTAGTCCATGTGACATCAGTGGTTCAACTGTAATGTTACGCAAGTGACGGAGTAGAGCCGGAAATGTGGAATCAAGTGGTTATTTTTGTTTTCTATGCGCAAAAATATTCTCGTAGCTTCGTAACATTACAGTTGAATCACTGATTTGATTCAACTGTATTTGATACAGTATTTGATCAATCATATCACACATTGAAATTTCTTTTGTCCAATCACATTGCACCTTCTATAAATCATTTACTTTAAACTGAAGATCATATACTCACCCTTATGTAACTTGCATGACCTTTTTCATTTAAAAAAAACCCCAGCTGTCAAATTCAGGTGCAGTTTTGCTGTTGAATTCAAAATCATTTTTGAACATGGGTCCACCTACACATTACAGAGACACTGTACCACTAAACATGGACTTCTTATACTTATGTAAAGAACTACCAAGTTGTTGTTTTCTTTGGTCATGCCTTATCTTGTCCAGGGCACCAAGTGATCCCATCAAAAACAATATATGTAAGACACCGCAGGGGAGGCAAAAGACACATTGCCTCCTTCTGAAACTTTATTCAGTGGTCTCATTGTTGGACAGTGCTACTTTATATACATATTACATTTTTTATATATTTGTAATTTCATAAAAAAAATTTAAATTAATTTTTGTATGTTTTAAATTTTATTTCAACTAATTTCAGTGAGAGAAAATTATTTTTGATAGTTTTAGTTAACAATAACAACACTGCTCCTCGGAGAAAACACCCCTGCTCTAGACATTAATGAAATAATCATATACCAGTCCTCACACTCCCTCAAGTTTTCGATGGTTGTTAAAGCTGTTCCCTGTTGACCTGAGAGGCTATTTCACAACCGTGACAAGTATCATGAAATGGCATGGTGTCAAGCCAGGAGATGTAATGGCAGGTCCAAAATTAAACATGAGAGGAACCCCTTGAATGTATGATCAAGTAATTCATAGCTCCTTGAACAGTTTTGCTTTTAAATGGGTGTATGGTAAATCTGAAGATGAGTTTTCTAATGTCAGATCAATGCTAGAACTGAAAAACGTTGGATACGATAAATCTGGTCGGCTGTCATGTCCAATATCGATCTGTTTGTATTTATAGCGACAGATAAATGGGTCTCTGCCACATCATGCATCTTGCTGTAAGTACAAAAGATGCTACCTCTCTCTCCATGTCTCTTCCTCTCTTTCTCCCTCACTCTCTCGGGTGAGATTACTGTTCCCATGGCAACACAGCAGATTGCTTGGAGATTGCTATGGTTGTGGGCACCATGGTAACGCATTTTATATGCTGGTAGGTCTCTCTCTCCCTCTCTCTTTCACACATACCCTCTCACTTTCATTCTATCTGTTGGCAGTTTGGGGTTGTACGTACCTTTGTGTGTCAGGAATCAGCACAGACTGCCCTAACACACCGATTTGGGAATTGATGGTGTGCGAGTCTGTATGAGACTGTAGGTTAAATGGATCAGATGTGCACGTAACTATTGCAGTAACTACTGCAGTTTGTATATGTCATTCTCTAGTAGTGTTAATGTAACAACAAAGTACTATTGCAGTCCCATGATACTTTGATATTTACCATGCTACCAAATATATAATGATATTTAAATAAATGTCCGAAATCTGTTGTAAGTGCTGTTTTAACAAATCACGGGGCATATTTGAAGGGTTAGCATGATTCAGTTAGCCCCTGCTGGTGTGGTAGCTACACCATTCAGTGGGCATACAATGTATTTTTCCATTTACACCTATTCAAAATTAGCTATGATTAGATGGCATTGCAGGGTGATCTGATCTATAAGGAAAAAATAAAGGACCAAATACTGAGCCATGAGGGACTCAGGATTGAGGGGCAGGAATTTTTTTTCTTCTAACTTTCTATGAGCTGTTCCAAGTAGCAAATAAACCAGTAAATTTACAAGCTATTCAAAAGTAGCTATGCTTTCTGTTGTCTATTTTTGCAAACAAATATAGTCTAAATTGCAAGTATTTCAATTGAAGGGCATGGTGTTGTCATTTTTATGCAGCTCCCAAGCACCCATGATCAATATATCAGATTTCAAGTCACATACTATACTTTTGGAAGCTCCTTTGCCAGACGAGCGACTGCCATTGATATGCTAACAGTTATCTTTCTCCAGATGTTATAGACCTCCTCCCAGAAGTCCATTTTTTGATGTTAGCTTCTGTACTGTATATATAGATGTACAACATTGTTTCACAGTCTTATTCCATTGTATTTTACATGCACGAGAAATACAGTACACACTATTTGTTTGGTCATTCTGCTCTCTAGCCTTCTCTCTGTTTGCATATTTCTCTTTCATTTCTTTTTTGGTGAGTTTTCATGAGGCCGATTGTTGTCATGGCGACAACAGCCCACAGATGGAGGCAAGAGAGCGAGGAGTGCAGCAGTGAGTTTTCACTGGCTCTGACACAAAACTTGTTGACACACATACATGATACTCACGCTATGATGAAAATCTGTGCGTGTATCAGCGCTCAAGGGCACAAACACACACACGCACCTGACTACAGACTGATTTACAGTCACTGTCTAAATTGGGTCAGTTCTTCTACGTCATAAATTTTACACCCAGATGGAAGAAAAGGGAAACGACTTGTCTATGTGATTCTGTTTCATGTTTTACTGCTGATGTTTTTTATTACTGTGGGAAAATTTATGTTCTGTGTTTGACACAGTAGGGTGAATTAATAGAAAAGTGTATCTATCTAAGCACCTTTCCTTATTTATCTACAGGGAACACTGGGGGCTGGTTGTCATACGTAATATTGGTCAGGGTACGTTTATTTTTAAGAAATCAATTTCTGAACATCATAGAAACACTTTTGAACATTTCCACTGTCATTGCCAAGGAAAACCAGATACAATTTAACACAGATTTCTAATAAAATTATATAGCAATTAATGAAATAGCAAAAGTGTAAAAGATAATGTACAAAAATATTATTTTGGCAAAAATAATACATTGTATTAATGTACAACATGTACATAATTATGAAAAAAAACAATTGTCCTGAAAACACATTTGTTTATAGTTAATTAATGAAACTATAATTCACTATAAAATATTAATAAGTATATATTTATATAAAAATATAAATATATTTGACTCTTGTCTGAATGTATGTTAATGTAATTTTTTTTATTGTTTTTACTTGTTGACAAAACAACTATATTAAAAACTAAAATTTCAGTATCAGATTTTGGTCACTTTAGTGAGGACCAATTCTCACTGTTAACTATTAACTATTACTTCCTCAATAAACTCCTAATTGGCTGCTTATTAATAGTTAGTAAGGTAGTTGTTAAGTTTAGTTATTGTGTAGGATTAAGGGATCTAGAATATGGTCATGCAGAATAAGGCATTACTATGTGCTTTCTAAGTACTAATAAAAAGTCAACATGCTAGTAATATGCATGCTAATAAAAAACTGGTTAATAGTGAGAATTGATCCCTAAACCAAAATATGATATTGAAATTTTAGTTTGGAGGAAACACTGGAAGAAACACACAAAAAGCACTGGAGGAAATGCACACACGAAAAAAAGAAAAAAAAAACACTGCTAGAAAAATAAATTTGTGTAATATATTGATCTTACTATGATGCCATGGTCTCTCATAACATGTATTGTATAATGTTACTGAAGGGTTAATTTCTTTTTTTGTCTTATTATGAACTCATATATACATATCACGTAAGTGCCAAATGCTGGAACTGTGGCCGAGAATACTAAGAAGTCAAGTGCTAAGTTAGATCTCAAGGGCAACAAGAAGAACAACACAATATAAGAATGCTTAAACATAGTTGATGCAGTTCAGATATCTAAGTGCTAGATGAGGTCAGTAAAGACGAGTCACTAGACTCTAGTCCATTAAGTACTGCCCAAATTTGTCTGTGGAGCAGGTTAGTGACATGAAAGAGGTTAATTACAACAGAGGTTAATTACAACTCGACCTAAAGCATTTTGTATGAACTTATTTGACAAAATCTGGTGGGCCAGTGAGGAAGAATCAAATTTACACTCTGATTAGATGGTAATGCAGGGTGATCTGATGTAGATGGAAAAAATTAAAGGACCAAATACTGAGCCATGAGGGACTCCTGGATTGAGAGCCAGTAAATGAGGCTTTTTTGCTAACTTTATATGATCTGTTCAAGTAGGAAATAAACCAGTAAGTTAGTTAATGTTGTCCGCACTGAAATGAACAGTTTGTGGCTGACCATGTCAAAAGCTATCCAAGGCAGTGTAGTCAAGATGCTCTGGTTCTTAAGGTTGCGTGACAAGGATTAATTCCTACGTGATGGAGGTCAAGCATGCTGTTTTTGGAAAAAACTTGACATTTGGATGAAACTATTCACCATGCAGTGTTTGCATTCATCCACAGCATCCATTACAATCAAATACAAAGCCAAATTGTTTCAAGATGCAGCAAACTGGTTTATAATTATAATATAGAAATGTGCTACTTTCAAATAAAAAGTTGCTGTTAATTTTTTCTTGGATGACTAACTAAATGCTAAGATATCAGTTGTTAGATCTGAAATGTAATATCACTCACCTCTGTAATAAATATTTTTCCCTGGATTATTATAATTTATTGGGTTCATGATAATTGTGTTAAGGTGAAATTCATACCAGCTCCTCAAAACTCTCCAACTGGGTGGATTTAAAAGTCATAATAGTGGTTTTGTGACCAGGAGGCTGCCAGATTCACATTTGCCATTGTGAATATAATTTGCTATACCCTCAAGCAGCAAACCTGCTTTCCTGCATTATAAATGTGTGGACATACGGATAGTGTGCAGAAGCCCATACACTAGGTACACTGGAAAGCCATGTAAGCTGCTGACATTGAGGGATCCTGTAAATTGCTTCGACTTGTTCTGAAAATATTCGTGCTATACAGGTCTAAGCGAGCAAGGTGCCTTTGTGTTAATAACCACCAAATGTGTTTGGTCTGATATAATCACTCTGTTTTCTCTTCAGGTACCTCATGAATGTGACATTTGAAGGGCGCAACCTCTCCTTTAGTGAGGACGGTTTTCAGATGCACCCAAAGTTGGTCATTATACTGTTAAATAAGGAGAGGCAGTATGAAAGGGTGGGTATCTCTACTCATTTCTCTCTTTTGCCTCTTGATTTCTCTTAACTCATGACTGTTCCCTGATGTAATTATCAACCTTCATTTACTCTTTATCGCTCTTTATCTTAATTCAAGATTTCAGCCTTCCTCAAATTTAGCCCGCACTAATCCAATCGCAGCCACTTCAACCTCAACACCCTCTCATTATCTCACTCGTTATCCTTCTCTCATCTTCTGCACTCATCTTGCCCTCTTTGCACTTTCACAGGTTGGTAAATGGGAGAACGGGTCTCTGGCAATGAAGTACCACGTGTGGCCTCGGTTCGAGCTCTACTCGGATACTGGGGAGCGGGAGGATGACCACCTGTCCATTGTTACGCTGGAGGAGGCTCCATTTGTTATTGTGGAGGATGTTGACCCCCTCAGTGGCACCTGCATGAGGAATACAGTGCCGTGCAGAAAACAGCTCAAACTCCAGTGAGAATCCAATAGGAACAGTACAGATATTCAGGAAAATGTGCTGCAGTTTGGTTCAAAATTCAGATTTGTCGCAGATTTCACAGCAGATGTTATAAGTGGTAGACTGAAAAATGTTATAAAACTTGTCTAAATCACAGATGAATACAGTGAGGTCTAAAAAACTGGACAATGAAAATATTTAAACCTGAAAATAAACAGAAGATTGTGGGATAAAAAAAAAAATCCAAATACTAAGAGACCAAATACTAAGTAAATATTTCACTTGAATTATTATCCTGCTAATATAATTTCTAATTAATGTCTAATAAATTAGAAAAGTGAAAAATAAAGTTTTTTTCAGTGGTTTCAGGCATGCCACACAGTTTGTCTGTGAAGATTTGCTTAATATCCAGGATAGATAAAGCTACATAGTATAGGTAAAATATCTTAAATCAGCTATTTAAATCAATCATTGTATGAGATCAATATGAGATCAGTCATTAATCTTGACTGCCAAAATGCAGATTTGTCTCATGAGAGCACAGATCCTCCATTCAGTTTTCAAATGTAAGGTGCTCTGTCACTGTCAGGACTAGATTATATCATATAGTAAGAAAGTGTGGTGTATACAGTATTGCACTGTTAGTGTAAAATACTGATTCATTTATGGATTAAACTGGTATCTCATGTCTCTTTTTGAGATTGATTAAAAAATATCTGTGTTAAATTAGTGTTAAATTCATTTAGCATTCTTGTAATAAATTATTGCTAAAACACTCATTTATTATGATAAATTATCCGATATTAATGTGAATTTTGACAAATTTAAGTCTCCGTGTTCCAATGTAGTCAATGCAATAGTCAGTGCAGTGGTCATTAGTCATTTTGATGTTATGTTGACTCACTGATTGATTTCTTCAGATGCAGATTTATTATGAAATGGTATTTTGATTAAAGGGGTCATATGATGCGATTTCATGTTTTCCTTTGTCTTTGGTGTGTTAAAAGCTGTTCGTGCATACAGAAGATCCGTAAAGTAGCAAAGATTAAAATCTCAAACCCAAAGAGATATTCTTTATAAAAGTGAACGCTCAGCCACGCCTTCCTAAAATGCCTCGTTTAAACACGCCCCCACATATCTACGTCACTGTGTGGGAAGATTTGCATAACACCGCCCAAATATATACGCAAAGAAAGAAGGCGTATATTCTCGTTGTAATATTGTTGCCACCGCCGCCATGTCATGGAGACACTGTGTGTTTCGTTGCAAAAGCCAAACTACTTTGTTTGGCCTTCCAATAGAGGACACAACTAGAAATCAGTGGTTAAGTTTTATTTACAACACTGTTCCAGAACAGTACAACCCAAATATTCGAGTCTGTGCAGCGCAGAATGCACTAGATAGCTGGCCAATCAGAGCACACCGCGCTTTTCAGAGCGATGATCTTTGTAAAAAATCGACACGTTTCAGAAAGGCGGGGCATAGAGGAGAAACAATAATGTACAGTATGTGGAAAATAATGTGTTTTTTGAACCTTAAACCGCGTAAACACATTTCATTACACCAAATACACAAAATAATGTTCTTTTTATCAAGGTCATATGACCCCTTTAAGGATTGATGAACGGCTAAGGCGAAATTTGTTAAACGCCCTCTTCACTATTTAGAAAAATAACTTCCTTTGCTAATATTAATCTTCTCAACTTTTTCTTCCTGTTTTTCCTACCTCCAGAAATCAGACAGGAGATTCAGGGATCTACATTAAACGCTGTTGCAAGGGCTTCTGTATAGACATCCTCAAAAAGATTGCCAAGTCGGTAAAATTTACCTACGATCTCTACCTGGTGACCAATGGGAAGCATGGCAAAAAGATCAATGGCACATGGAATGGCATGGTTGGAGAGGTTAGTTTCAAAATGCTTTTAGTAAGAAAACTACTGGTTCTTATAAAACACCATAGGGTTTGGGTTGAATAGGTTGTTTCTCATCCAAGAGCTTGCTGGATCATACACTTTTGTTCTTCCTGTTCTACCATTCCTCTGCATATGATGGATAAGAGGAGCATATTCATCTGTATGCTTTGTTTGTTTGTTTTTTCACACTGTAGGTATGCTTATTACAGTACATTAAAAATAATATTTTGCTCACAACAATTTGACAAATCTTGTTGCATTTAAAATATATATTTCTGCACTAATTTGTGGTTACTCATTTTTGGATAGTGCATATATACCTTTTTTTTTCTTCGTACAGCAATGACTAATACATTTCGTGATTAAAAGGGGGAAATTGGATCAGGAAATGTTTGCAAGCCAGACTCAAACTCACATTGCATGTATGCCATTGGCTCCAGTGTTATTTTAGTATCATTGATATACCACTATAGTTATTTACTATACTATAGTTAGTTATGTTATTTTGAATTAAATTGTATTTTTATATTTTATTTTATTTTTAATTTTAGTTAAAGTTTTAGTAGTTTTGTTGTGATGTCTATATAGTTTAAATGTCTATACAGATTTATTAACTTTTATAAATTAAAGTTATTTTATATTTTCTTTTATTTCAGTTAATATTTATTTTATTTCAAGTAAGGAAAATGTTTTTTTATGGTGTTAGTCAACTGTAATAACCACTAGGACAAATTTCTGGAGCGTCTGTGGATTTCTGATTATATATTATTTCCAAAAAATGAAAATCTGAAAAGTATCTCTATCTCTCTTGACAAGAACAGATGAAAGAGAGAGAAAATGTGAGCAAGTGAGTTTGCACTAGCCCAAGGGAAAATACAGCTGGTGCATTAATTCAGATGAGAAATAATATGAGTTACCGGATCATATGTAAATCCACAGTTGGAATGAATGTTATACAGTTCCCTTTCGGTCCTAGTCATATGAATACTCGGAGAACTGCATCACATTTGGAGCCGTAGACAGTGGAAAACCCCCCAAAAGTGAACCGTACCGTGCCGTACCATGCAGTGGAAAAGCGCCATTAGTAGCTTTCTTGATGTTTACTTAATGTCTTTACAAGATCTGATGCTCCAAGACATGCTCATGTTCAGTGATAGATGCTGTAACGCAACACACACTCAAGCAAATATGCAAAATACAGTCTCATATTTTGAAAAGACGGAGAAAGAAAATAGGATATAGAATAGCACTACTCAACATGCAGCCCACAGGGCATTCTCGTGGCCTGCATGTTTTTTGAGATTCTGCTATATACCATGGTAAATGCACAGTGCAATTTAAAAAATCCAACACCAAGCAGAAATGTATAGTCCACTCTGCAAACTGTGCCACAGATGAGAGCTTACAGTATAGCTTCATTGATTATAATGGGAGCGATTTAGTTTGATACGTGGCTGTGTAAGTGTATAACACTCAGTAGCCTTATTAATATAACATAGGCACTATAAAAAAATTAGAAGTGTGGCCCTTGAGGCTAAAGAAATCCGATTGTGTGGCCCCTTGAGTAGCCCTGATGTAGACAAAGCCTTCTTGTAGCATACATTCACCTTATTAACTCTGTTTTGTCACATTTTCCTATATCACCAGAGGCCCCTTATATGTAACTCTAAATTTTCCTGGACAAGTGATGGGTTTGGGGAAGTGGTGATTAGGGAAAGGTTAAAAAAAAAAGAGAAATGGCTATTAAAAGCTACTGCGACCCACTGTAGGAAGTAACCTGATTTCTGCCTTCCTTGGTCTCACAGTCTTGTTTTTTTTCCATCATGGTTTTCTCATTCACTAGTTCTTTCACCGTTTGCTTCTCACACTGTTGCTTTTTTCCTCCCTCTGTTGTGACATGCCTAGACTAGTCCAGGTTCGTTATAACCACCCTTTTTCCTCATGTCTAGGTGGTGTTGAAGAATGCCCACATGGCAGTGGGGTCCCTGACCATTAACGAAGAGAGGTCAGAGGTCATTGACTTCTCTGTGCCCTTCATAGAGACTGGGATTAGTGTCATGGTCTCTCGTAGCAATGGCACAGTGTCACCTTCTGCCTTTTTAGGTAAGTGCTATATACACACTGTAATGGCATTCAAGACATAATTCCAAATTCAAGTGCGCTCTTCATTAGTAATTTCTTTTCCCTTCTTTTTTTGCTCTCAGAGCCCTTCAGCGCTGATGTCTGGGTAATGATGTTCGTTATGCTGTTGATAGTTTCAGCCGTGGCTGTTTTCGTTTTTGAGTACTTCAGTCCTGTTGGCTATAATCGCTGCTTGGCAGATGGACGAGGTGTGCACACACGCTTATATAAACACACACACACACACAAATCTATATCCTTTATACAGAACACCAATATACATTTGGTATATATAGGTTAACGTTTTCATCTTATAACCATCTAAAAATTGATATAATTACACTCATTGCATTTCATTACATTACAATATAATATTTTTATTTAATATAATATACTTCTGTTCATAACTATGCATTTAATGGTACTTTATATATGTTTTTTTTTTTCATTTAAATCTATATATATATATAAATAGATGCATCTTTATATATTAATATTTATGTCTGTTTTGTATATTTATTTATACATGGTCATATAACATTTGTTTGAAATGTTTCTAAATTAAATCTAAATTTATATCAATGTATATATACAATATATTTTATATATGTGATCCTGGAGCACAAAACCAGTCTTAAGTTGCTGGGGTATATTTGTGGCAATAGCCAAAAATACATTGTATGGGTCAAAATGATCGATTATTTTAAGCCAAAAATCATTAGGATATTCATGTTCCATGAAGATATTTTGTAAATTTCCTACTGTAAATATTTTAAAATTTCATTTTGGCTCATGAAGACTTCATTTGGACGATTTTCTCAATATTTTGATGTCTTTGCACCCTCAGATTCCAGATTTTCAAATAGTTGTATCTCGGCCAAAATTGTCCTATCCTAAAAAAACATTCATCAATGGAAAGCTTATTTATTCAGCTTTCAGATGATGTATAAATCTCAATTTCGAAAAATTGACCCTTATGACTGGTTTTGTGGCCCAGGGTCACATATATGCAATGTATATACAAATATAAAATAACCTTGTCTTTTAGTTTTGGACATTATATCAATCTTTCCATGTTGTATTGGCTGATTTCATGCTCAGCAGTGTACTGCTTCTCTGAATATTATTGATTCTTTTGATCAAAATCAAAACTGAATAGTTAATTCATGGCTATTTATTATGGATTTTCTTCCTCTGCCCTTTTACTCCTCTCTGATTCCCATTAAATTATAAGGTAATAACTCTCTATATCAATTTCTCTACCACTTTACACACCATCAGAGCCTGGCGGTCCCTCCTTCACCATCGGAAAAGCTATTTGGCTACTTTGGGGTTTGGTCTTCAATAACTCTGTGCCCGTGCAGAACCCCAAAGGCACTACTAGCAAGATCATGGTCTCAGTCTGGGCCTTCTTCGCTGTGATTTTCCTGGCCAGTTACACTGCCAACCTGGCCGCATTTATGATTCAAGAGGAATATGTGGACCAGGTGACGGGCCTGAGTGATAAAAAGGTAAAAGGGTTTATTGGTCAGATTTAACAGCATGTGCAAAAGTGAAGCTCGGGCATCTGAAAGCTGTTATTAAAATTATAGTTCTTATTGATCTCATTTATCCTACAGTCAAAAAATTAGATCTCTTCCACCTCTAGGACATGAAAAGCTGTTTTTTTTCCCAAAGACTGCCTTGAACTGAACGTGACTTGACTTGAAACACCAAACTCTACTTTATCCTTGGTGTTAAACAGCTAAGGTTAATCCGCACAGACTAGCCGATAAATGATGCAATATTTAAGGTGCACTGTGTAATTTTTTTGATGTTATAAAATGCTCTTCTGTCTTAGTTTAATGTGCAAAGACAGCTATAAGTAAGCCGTTTGTGGGTTTCCGAGGCTCTGGTGCTTTAAAAATATTGCTTTGTTTGTTTAAGCAATCTGACATGTCAACTTCTGGCTTAACGAATCACATGAGTTTGGGGGTGGGATTTGTTAGTGAAGCCTGTGTGGAAATGATGACTTTAATTTGAATTTATAGAAAAAAACATCCCACTTCATGGTCTTAACAGTGAATCATTTTTGTTCATAAGCGAATTCATGCATGCTTACATGGCACAGTGTTGCATGTGACATCCTAATACTACTGTTTATTATCCTCAAACGACTGATGACATATTTGGGCAACCACATGCTGACTGTTTTTTTTTTTTTTCGTGTCATCTTTGCGTGAAAAAAATTGGGCTAATGTGAATTAGCCAACCGTTATGAAACAGAAAACAAGGTTTGACTCTGAGAGGGTGCTGTAGCTTCTTTAATAATTGATGTAGTGAGATTTTGTTTTTTCACTCTTAAGTCATGCTTTACTTTTTATGTCTAGTGAAGCTTTGAGTGTCTAGAGAACATAGTCTGTGTGTTTACACTGGAAATAGGTCTATTATGAATGTTGGGACAAAAAAGATCTGTTGTATCTTTAAAGCTTTTTTGAAATGACACCTCTCCTCACACTTTGTCCCATGAGTGTTCATTGACAATGTGGACACTGCTGAGTTATATATATATATTTCTCTCTCACTTTCTCTCTCTTATCTAGTTTCAACATCCGAATGACTTCTCCCCTCCATTCCGCTTCGGTACTGTGCCCAATGGCAGCACAGAGAGAAACATAAGGAACAACTACAAAGAGATGCACACCTATATGACCAGCTTCCACCAGAAGAACGTAAACGAGGCCCTCCACAGCCTCAAGATGGGGTGAGAATGAAAAAAGAGAGAGATGGTATCTGCATGAAAAGAATATAAAGGCTGGGAAGACAGGGAGATGAAAAGCTTGTAGGACAGCAGTAAGTACAGTGTGTGATGAGTGAGTGAGTGGATGAACTCTGGATTGATAATAGCGTCAAAATGAGGCATCCTGGAGGGACTTTGTTTGGAGATGCTGATTGGTAAAAGACTGATTCAACATGAGCCTGACTTCTGCTGTCCTTTATTTTATCAGTACTAATAGTGGACAATTTTAAAAAGGCACTCAGTACAACAGGATTTAATGAGAGAAAAATAACTGAATACACTTTGGGGAAAAAAGTTGAATTTTAGGGTGCTTTCACACTTGGTTCGATTGCTTGGTCCGAACCCGAGTTCGATTGCTCCCCCCTCCCCCTGCCCCCGCTGGACTGTGTTCACATTATATTATTT
>NW_015650695.1:96920-103073 GCF_001515625.1 Sinocyclocheilus rhinocerous | reverse complement strand
TTTTGAACCGTTGGTTTTGTTTCCAAAGCTTCAGTACTTAACGGCACTTACGTCTGCCTTACTGCAAATGCCCTAGAGAACTCTGAAGGCGAATAGAAATGAGATATACAACTCTCTGCTTGCAGCGTGTCAGTCACGCTTGACAGGAAAGTGAGTGAAACACACACAAACACACATTTTTATCAAATAATACGTCATTAATAGCGGTTCACTTCCGTGATTTGGTACGATTGCGTTCACATCAGCAGCGAACCGTACCGGAGTTCACTTGAACCGTACCCCAGACCACCCTTTTTAAGCGGACTCGGGTACGGTTCGCGGGTGCGCACCCGAGTTCGGAAGACAGCGTTCCGTTCACATCATCCAAACGTACCGAACTCTGACGTCAATCGAACCCGGGTGCGCACCAAAGTGCTAGTGTGAAAGCACCCTTACTACAAGTTTATTGGTAAGACTACAATAAGGTTCCATTTGTTTACATTAGTTAACATGAACAATGAAAAATAATTCTGAAGCATCTTAGTTTACTCAACATCAACATTTACTAATACATTATCAAAAACAAAAGTTGTATCTGTTTATATTATTTAATGAATCTAAGCTAACATGAACAGACAATGAACAGTTGTATTTTTATAACATTAACAAAGATTAATACTGTAACAAATGTATTTCTTATGTAATGCTTATATAATGATTTTTATATAATAATTATATTTAAAATATATAATATTTATAATTTTTAATAACATTAACTAATGAGACCTTATTGTATAGGGTTATGTTTTTTTTTTAACTACAGGCATATCTTGCAGTAAGTCACCTTAGTTTTCATTTACATTTTTAAATACCTTTTGGCTTGTCATGTTGGTTTTTAATGGTCTATTACAAATTCCATGTACTCTCTCACTCAAGATGAGCTCATAAAAGATGTAAAATAATTAAATACAAGAAATAGCAAAATGCTATTTAAGTTAGCATTACACACTATATCAGTGACCTGAAGTTACATCTCATATCCAACACACAGTTCCCAGGAAATCTGTTTTTTTTTTTAATCATAAGAAATGTCATTATTTGAAATAAAATAAACATTAAGTAAAATAAATTAAATAAATTATTAAATAACTCATTTTCATTTAAAGTTGAAAGACTAAAATAACTAAAACTAAAACTTAATAAAAACTACATAGACAAAAAAAAACACAAAAACGAATATAGTGACAAAAACTAAATTACTAAAACTTTAACATTTAAATGAAACAGTAAATATAAAAATAAAACAATAAAAATTCTGAATATTAACAAAAACTATATTTGTATGTCAATGATACTAAAATAACACTGATTTGCCAAAGTTTAATGTTTGACAAGGCCTTACCAACATTCTAACATATTACTCCTCTCCCTGCCCGGTGTAGTAAATTGGATGCATTCATCTACGATGCAGCGGTCTTGAACTACATGGCTGGACGTGATGAGGGCTGTAAACTGGTGACCATCGGCAGTGGTTATATCTTTGCTACTACAGGGTATGGCATTGCCATTCAGAAAGACTCAGGCTGGAAGAGAGCAGTGGATCTCGCCATTCTGCAGCTCTTTGGAGATGGTAAAGACATTTTATTTTTTTTTTATTGTTTTTTTATTGGATGATTGTGATGAATTAGCCACTAGCCTTAATCTGCACAAATTAGTTCAAGATTAAAGATATTTAGGGGACATTCACTAAGAATGAATCTGCATTGTCTGCATTCTTTTAGCATCTGGTTCACTGAAAAAAATTCAGCGAGTCTGGTCACCACAGATGAGCGGATTGCACGATAGCAGACGGTGCCTGATTAAAATGGTTTGTGGGTGGTTAGTGAATAAGGCAGGTTTTTGCGATGAAAAGCTGTTCACAAAAGTGGCGCGAATGTGTAGAGGATTCACAGCTTGAGATGTTTACTTCATTCACTTCTTCTTAAAATTATTCTCAATGTGCCCTCAAGGCAAACAGTTTTGAACAATACCTGGCAAGAGATGACAAGTGCCTACACTGTCTGTTAGAATGCCAACAAACACAAAATGGTATTAGATGTGTGAAAATATGGCATCCTGTTTTTCAAAGCTTCCTTTGTGTGAAATTCACATTCTGTTAAAGCATAATAAAGCTAATATCGAATTAATGTACTCATCAAATCAAGGATTCATCTCATAATGTGCTCTGTAATAATATAAATTA
Source organism: Sinocyclocheilus rhinocerous (assembly GCF_001515625.1). NCBI lineage: Eukaryota > Metazoa > Chordata > Actinopteri > Cypriniformes > Cyprinidae > Sinocyclocheilus > Sinocyclocheilus rhinocerous. The sequence goes on along the minus strand of NW_015650695.1, from coordinate 100,852 downwards.
CTATAGTTTACACAGGTGATGCAAAGCTAAAGCTAAAGTTGTTTTAGGTTTTCTTTCATATTAGTCTGTTTGCACAAAGGATATAACTTTGTGTTTATGATTATTATATAAAATACAGCAATATATTTGCATTAAATATGGAGGGGAAAATGTGGAAATTTGCAATGTACAAATGAAAGTTGTTGATGGTAATGTTAGATTTGCCAATATTAAGCAAATTTACTGTACCAATTATATATATATATATATATTTATTCAGCAAGGATGCATTAAATTGATCAGACCTCACAGTAAAGATGTATAATGTTACAAAAGATTTCTATTTCAAATAAATGCTTTTCTTTTAAACTTTCTATTCATCAAAGAGTCCTGCAAAAAATTAACACTTTCCACAAATATATTAAGCAACTTTGTTCAACATTGATTATAACAAGAAATGTTTCTTGAGCAGCAAATCTGCATTTTATATTCTGAAGGATCATGTGACACTGAAGACTGGAGTAATGATGCTGAAAATTCAGTTTTACCTTCACAGGAATCTATTACATTTTAAAATTTGTATTAGTAAATTTGTATTTGTAATTAGTATATAGTATACTAATTTAGTGTACTAAGTAACTATACTAGTTGTACTGTACCAGCAATAGATGTACAGCATTGAAAAGTGTTTATATCCACATCTCTAATTCAGTTTGATTCGAGCGCTTTCCTAGTGATTCAGATCCAGGGGCCATTTCTAGAAATCATCATCTCTTCCCCAAACAGCATCTGAGATGACAAGCTGTTTGGAACACATCCAAAGACACATGCAGAACATGCCCTATGCACCCCACACACGCATAAACAGTGTTAACAATTTTAGACACTTAGGATGACATTTTGTAAAGAGATCTTATAGATACTGTATACGGGCAGTCATAGAAAATTCTATCGGATACATTTATATAATATATATACTCTACTTAATGATTCCTCATGCATGCATGGTTATGTCAAGCAAGCGGGACGCATTAGATTAGATTAGTGGCAAAGTGAGTGTTCATATGCATATTGACAAGCAGGCAGTGCACACTGACAGCAGTATGGAATCGGAAAGGTATAGGTGTATCACATGTTATTATATAAGCCAGCATATGATCCAGGAGCAGGAATAGAGTCCTATTTGCAAGTGTCAAGGTGGCACTTGTGTTATCTCAAAAGTACATTGGGAAGGCATCAACTGTGTGACATATACATGTAGGTACACATGAATGCACCGGCACAGCATGTGAACACCCGCGCACACATTCACCCTCACATAGGTGTCGTGTTTTTGACGGATTTGAAGCCTGAAGTCCCCGACTACAGTTCCCAGTGTGGCATAGAACTGCGACACTGAATGGATGGATCCTTTTGCATGTGTGTTTTTTTTAGTGTGCGAAAAAGTATATTTGTGTGTATCTGCATTTGTCCCTAAAGACAGACCTGCAGAACACCGAATGGCGTTTTGGAGTTTGATCCTGTCCCTCCTATGCGGGCTGTCAGGCCCCTCAGGGCCCTTATTAGAGCTGGGAACCAAATCTCAAGTGACTCCCATAAGCAATCATTAATGTGAAGAGAGCTCAGTGTGTGTGTGTGTGAGTTGGATTAATCCGTTACGACAAATGTTACACTTCACAGGGGCCGTAATTTGTTTACGGTGCAGAGTTTTGTGGAGGCTCTAAATAAATACAGTGCTGAAACGCATTGAAATCGTCACAGATAGACAAACGTGAACAGACACGTCTGCTAACAGTAAAGCTTGAGAGCATTCGAAGCTCACAGACACACAAAACACACAGCTGGAGAGGCAGAAAGAAAAAGATGCACAAACAATCACTCTCTTTCTAACCCACATTCAAATGATAGAAAGTGCGATCTTTTTTCTCCTTCTTTGTAGGTGAGATGGAGGAATTTGAGGCCCTGTGGCTGACTGGCATCTGCCACAATGAGAAAAATGAGGTGATGAGCAGTCAGCTGGATGTAGACAACATGGCAGGTGTGTTCTACATGCTGGGAGCTGCAATGGCCCTGTCCCTTATCACATTCATCGCAGAGCACCTCTTCTACTGGCAACTGCGATTCTGCTTCATGGGTGTGTGCTCGGGCAAGCCTGGCATGACCTTCTCCATTAGCAGGGTGAGTGGCAGATTCACTTTTGATCCAAAGGCAAACAACCACCAAGACTGACTTCAGGAGCCAGCAGCCTATTGAGTTTGTGAAGGTTTGGAGATTAGGAGTACTGTTAAGAGAGATTAATAATAATTTTCTGCATTGGCATCTCTGTCTTATTGTCCAGTCAAAATGTATTTCCTATCCTAGGTAGTGACAGGTTTGTTGTCTAATTTGTGACACATCAAAGTGTAACAGATTATCAAAAATAACAAAACAACAACAAAAAAAAAAACAACGTAGGTGGGGTTTTTGTTCTATGAATCGTTATTTAATTGGATTTCGAGATGAGCCGTTCCACACAAAAGTAGCAGCAGTTGAACTTGAACTTAAAGGGAGTGGGGATTAAGTGGTCTAAATGATTGGAGAAGTCCTACATATTACATTTTCAATAAAAATTACAAAGTCAAAAGTAAAAAAAAAAAAAATCATACACAAGCAAGTATTATGGAAGCCTGTTTCTGCCACTGAATACATTTTTTTTTTAAAGTAACTGCGACATTTTATCTCACAATTCTTTTTTTCTCAGAATTTGCGTGATACAAATTCACAATTCTGAAATTTTTATCTCAGAACTGTGATGGAAACTCGCAATTACGAGAAAAAAATAGTTATTCTGACTTTCTCACAATTCTGACTTTTTTTCTCACAATTCCGATTTTATATCTCACAATTCGGAGAAAACAGTCAGAATTGCGAATCTGTATTACGCAGTTCTGAGAAAAACAGTGAGAATTGTGAGATAAAAACAGTTACCTTTTTTTATTTTTTATTCAGTGGCGGAAACGGACTTCCATAAAGTATGAATTGTTCACAATAAGATCTGTTAACATGCATTTAGAAAATATTTCACTTTATGGCAAATTTATGTATCTAAAAAATGTCAAAAAAATTTATCTTGAATGTGTATATTCTCAGCCCATCTGAAAATTACTTTTTTAAAATAGTTTTAAGCATAAACAGTCACTTTTGTTTGAATTTACTGTTTTAAGGATGCTTAAGTATTTTTACCTAAGCATGTTATTTAAAAAAAACAAAACACACAAAACAAAGATAATGATTAAGAAATTGATTTTGCAGAGTAAAAACAATTTTCTATCATCAGCAGATAACTAAAATAACTTTTTTAAATAAAATGTGCAAAGTGTATAAACATTTCCTTCACATTAGAATTGTCAACACTGATTTTTATGCTGAAAAAGCCAGAAACGTCTGGATGATAATTACATTTGATTTGAGGGCTTAACTACATTTTTTAGTGGTATGGTACATATTTATTTTTGTACATTTAAATCATTCTTTTTCTTTTGTTCTGATGTATGTGGGGGAAAGGGTGAACATACTTTTCAATGCCCATTTTGCACATAATGCAACATTATAAATCAGGCCCCTGATCTTGAGCTAACCGGGCAAAGCAACAGTCTCTCATTCCAGACATTCGGACATCAAATCATGCCTCAAGCGATTTGGAATGGTGCCATGAACCACATAATGGCGGGGATGAACACAGAGAGAGTAAATATCAGTTTATGTGACCAAACTGGCAAGTGACTCAAACATAAACCTGGGTTTACCTGAGTTCACAAATGATCGAAGCTAAAAGGATAAAAGATTGCTATATTAGTCTGTTAGCCACAAGGGCAATTTGTATGACCAGTTTCCTCGGCTACAAGTACAGACATAGGAAACCGATTTTCTTACTAGATATATTTCCCCTTTGAGATGCAGATGTGTGTTTGAAC
>NW_015650695.1:63298-96638 GCF_001515625.1 Sinocyclocheilus rhinocerous | reverse complement strand
GGGGGGTGGGGGGGGGGGGGCAACACAATATGGGAGAGAAAGGCACCTCTCAAGAGGAAGAAGGAAAAAGAAAGAAAAATGAGATAACACTGAATGAAGAATATGTTCTAACCCAATCGGATTGAAGGGTCAAGAGATGAATGAGAATAAGAGTCACAGTGGGAAGGATGGCCCGAGTTAAAAAAGACAGAAGGTAGAGAAGATAAGATGAACATAAAGAGAAGAGGGGGAAAAAATACACACGAGTGGACAGACACTAAGCGTGACTAAGAGTGAGACAGGAAACATTTCTGACATGTTGCCTCACTAGAGGGATAGATCGCCAGTAGAAGAGTAACCTTTACCCTTTGAAATGTTTTGAAGAGAATTCTATTTGTTCCACATGTTTCATGTATTGTTTGTTATGAAATGGTTTTCTTGGTTTGTATATTAAAAAAACACATTCCATTATAGTGCATCACAACATTTACAGGTTTGGGTATAAATGGAAGCACCCAGCCGTTTAAAAGATAATGAAGTATTTTGACTTCAAGCCAGTTTTACAATAACACATTTGCCATTTAGAAATGAGTTTGATAAAAGAAAGCCAAAACTACATAGATAAATGGATTAAAATTCAGTCAATCTGCATCACTGGTGAATGAGCTGGAGAGGTTTATTAGAATATTGTGTAATTAATTTGTCATGGCAGTGATGAAGGAGAGACAGAGGAGTAGACACAGTGGTGTCAGCTGAATTTTAATCACATTGATTAAAGACATTGATAGGCAGTCAAAACCACAGAGTTACTGCAACCCTGTCACCATGTCATCATTAATCAGAACCTCTATCGCCCCTGCCGTTTCTCTTTCTTGAACATGTTTTGCTCTTTTTCCCTTCTCCTTTCATTCCTTTCTGTATCCCTCAATTTCCTTTCTCTGCTCTTGTGCACATAATGTCAAAAGGTTAAAGACAACAATGAATAAACTCTTTTTTTACACACGTGATAAACAGGAAATCCCTAGAAATACGTTTTTTTTAATTGTCTAAATTAAACTACAGCATATAGAAGACTGTCAGAACAGTAATTACAAATTCAGAGATTTGACTTGAAAGGACTAAGCCTTGAGACTTAACATGAACTTAGCATCAGAATTGTGAAAATGCTTGCTGCTAATTAAACTTCATTAAACAACAATCTAATCCCACATTGTTTGTTCCTTCTCCTCTCCTTTGTTTTTGCTTTTCCTCATTTTATCTGTCCAACAGGGCATCTACAGTTGCATCCATGGTGTTCAGATTGAAGAGAACAAATCAGCCCTTAACTCACCATCAGCCACTATGAACATGAACATGAACAACACCCACTCCAACATTCTCCGTTTGTTGCGTACTGCCAAAAACATGACCTCTGTACCTGGGGTCAATGGTTCACCTCGCAGCGCACTGGACTACAGCCATCGTGAGTCAGCCGTTTATGACATCAGTGAACACCGGCGCAGCCTAGTAGGCCACACAGACTGCAAGCCTCCACCGTACCTGCCAGAGGACAACATGTTCAGCGACTATGTAAGCGAGGTGGAGAGGACTTTTGGGAATTTGCACCTGAAGGACAGCAACCTGTACCAGGATCATTACCTACACCACCATGGGGGCACGGGATCCGAACTGGCTCTCGGTATGTCGGGTCCCCTGCCTAACCGACCTCGTAGCTTAGGGAGTGCCAGTTCATTGGAGGGGGGGTACGATTGTGACAGCTTAGGGGGAGGGGTAGCGCCCATCTTCACCACCCAGCCAAGGCAGTCGCTGACACATCGGAACAGGGAAAAGTTTGACCTGATTGCGGGTCACCCCACCCAGTCAAGCTTCAAGTCCGGCCTGCCAGATCTATATGGAAAGTTCTCCTTCAAGGGTGGGGCATCCAGTTCAGGGTTTATTGCAGGACACGACAGGTACTGCGGGGGAGGTGGGGTGGGATCAGGAGGGGACGACGGAAACATTCGATCCGACGTGTCCGATATTTCCACTCACACAGTGACCTACGGGAACCTCGAGGGGCATGGCAAACGGCGCGAGGGGTCGGGACTTACTCCTTGTCTAAATCTCTCTACCCAGATAAGGTGAACCAGAACCCATTCATCCCAACCTTCGGTGACGACCAGTGTCTATTACATGGCGCCAAATCATACTACATCAAAAAGCAGCAGGCACAGCCGCAGCAGCAACAGACGCCACAACAGCAGCAGCAGCAACAGCTCCTCAACAACAGTCGGGCTGACTTCCGAGGCTCCATGGGGGTGACTTCCTATTTGCCTGCTTCCGCAACTTCTGGGGTACTGTCCAATGTGGCCCCTCGGTTCCCCAAGGAGCTATGTCTGGGCGGGCCTCTTGGCAACCACTACGGTGGAGGACCTAGCAACAACAAGCTGCTGTCAGCAAGGGATGGGTTAGGAATGGGTCAAGGACAGAGACCGTTTAATGGCTCGAGCAACGGACATGTTTACGAGAAGCTTTCCAGTATAGAGTCTGATGTCTGAAGAGGGGAGTCAGAAACAGATAAAAACGCAGAAAAGAAGCCAACAGACATGCGGAATGATGATTGAGAGAAAACTGAAAAGACAGTGTGTAATTAGTTCCTTCATGCTCACAACAAGAAGAGGAAACCGTGTGTGAGGAACTGACTCATGCTTTCTTTAAGTTATGCGGATCACACGCTGCCAAGCATACGTATGTAAATAGAGAGAGGGGACCTGCCCACTGTCAAAAAGTTGAGATTAGGGGGAAAAATCTGTTTATTCCTCTCTTTTATTCTCGTTTTTTGTATATTTAACTATTTCCCTGCTCCTAACATCAAAACAGCGGCCAATCCAGATGGAGACAACCGTGTACAATCCTTTGTACAATTGTGGATGGAAATCAGTTACTCTTTTTAAGCAACAGGGTAAAACTTACAATAATTGTATTGATAATGTTCCTGATAATAATATTATTATATATTATTACAATGTTTATGATGTTCCATTTGGGCTTGGTTTCTGGATGTTTTATGCTGTTATATATTTGTACTGTAGTTTCAGTTATTAGTTAACAAACCACTTTGCGGGAGGCTTTTTTGATTTGTCAACTGAGCTTATTTGATTGTTAATTGAGTTGTAGACAAACTTGGATTCCATAAGGTTCTTTATTATTGATTATTCAAGTTTATTTTACCAGTATGGAGTGCTGTAAGATGTGTGTACAAGGCATGATTTGCAAAGTACTTCAGCTGTACTTGAGATATCATTGTGAAGGAAATGTATTATCACCTTATTTTTACAGTGTTCCGTTTGTTAGAACAATATTGGTTTAATACACAGCACGTTATGTGCCTTACCAAGACTTACAGAATACCTGATTTACAGGTCATATTGCCATGGTAACTTTCTGGTCACTGCACACAGACTTGTCATTGGATGATTCATATTATTCTGGAAGCTTCCTTTTAATGGTATAAGCACTGATATAGAATATCCAGCATTGAGGAGACAAAGTAGGCTAAATGTGTTTATAGTATTAATCTCAAGAACTAGGTTCTAAAGAAAACCAGATAAATTATTATTCGAATAGCTTTTAATAATAGGAACATAGGATATTTGAGGTTTGCACAACATTGTACAGTACACAGTATCCTCCCTGAGAGTCGAGGCGTGGGGCGTTACATTTGTATGATGTTATCTACAATATAGAAATAAAAATCAATTAATTAATAATTTTTTCTCCACCATCCCCCAATTCTGAGGAAGTCTTTGATCAAGGGGCAAAATAACAACTGTGTCATGGATTTGTTTCTTCTTAGAATGCAGTTAAGTATTGGATATGCTTATCTATACTTTCCTTAGGGAGACGCCAGTACACAGTATGTAGGGTTTTGCAAGATTCTCAGCAAATACTTGCATTTTGTTATGTAAATACACATTTTTTTCCCACTCTGTACAGTGAATAGACAGAAAGGATGTAACTCTACAGATCTATGTTTTACCATATTGGTTAGATGATATTTTAGGAATTACATTAAAGGTTAACAATCCAACTTTGCTGCAAAATGTATCAGTTAAAAATCAACGAACGGACAAACATTAAGAATTTTTCTATGTCCTCCCTACTGTTATTCAGGCTAATACAATCCTTTACTGCACCTGTACAGGAGAAGTGAAATTTTGTACATATTTTAGTTTATGCCAGTCAGTGCTTTTTTTAAATAACGTAAGACATGATAATGGTGGGGATGACTCCAGTTATTTTCCCTATTCTTTTGTTGTTAATTTGCAGTTTTAATACCCACTTATATGAAGTAGAGGTATTTCTCAGGAATTTTGGATGGGCACAGGCAAAAACAAACATATCATTTAGCTAAATTGCCTAATTACCTAAATCAATAAACCAGTGAACTCATTTAATTGGATAAATGAGAGCCATGTGAGGTTCGTTGCAAGTATTTATGAGTTTTTTCCCCCCATCGTTTGCGAAACCACAAATGAACTCATGGCAGGGCAGTCTGAAGACGTTGTCATTTTTTGAACTCTTGGCCCACAGCTTAGATAAAAATCCTTTACTTGAAATTTGTTGTGTTTATTGCAGATTTTCTTTATACATTTTCTTTGTGAATGAACTGTTAGCCAAACAGATCTCCACTTTAAGCACAATATTTATAATATTCGGTTTATAATTGATGTATAGCTATCGATTTGTGAATTTTTTATCTTACCTTTCTGCCACATTTTTTTTTTTGACTCAGTTGTCTTTGTGTGTAAGAGTTTGTGTTTAAGATGAGCATGCATGTCTTTTACTTATTTTATTGCCATATCTTTAGCGTTTCATACATTTATGTCTATTTAAATATCATGCCTGCTCTTTGTGGGTGCAATATGTTGATAAACTGTGCATCATACAGGTTCGGGTTGTACAATAGATGTGGTGTTTCCAATGAATTGATAAGATCTTTGAAAATGGATATGTATGGAATAATAACTCGTTAAGGAAATTAACCGGCAATCCCAAATTTGGGTGATTTTGCTAGATTTCGTAAGGAATACTGCCATTAGTTAAGCATAAGTTTTGAAAACCATTCTTGTGTCCATGTAAGGCTAATTTTGTCTTTTTTGTCACAAGATTTTTTCATGATACTTTTCTTTGCATGGTACCATTTTTCTAAAGTACCCTTAATATTTTTTTATGCTTGGTCTGTTTTTCTGATTTTAGTTTTATTTAGTAAATAATTTAACGATATCTCATAACAGTGTGGCATTGCTTTAAGAGCTATAGATGTGGTAACAGACCACTGCATTTCCTGTTAATCTCTGTGTTTGTACCGCAGAGTCGAGCCAACAGTTTTTAGTAGTAGTACTATGTAGAAGTAGTATTGTGTGATTGGGTGTGAGTGTCAGGGACAGATGCCTTTGCTCTTCCTGAAAAGCTTTCCGGTTTTAATTCTCACTTTAAAGATGTGGCCTTGTAAAAGCACGCTAATATAACATTTGATAAACACAGGTTAAGTGTGAGATGACATTTGCAGCAGAAGATACAAGGGAGATGGGCCGATAAAATGGGCGGACAAGGACGGAGGTATAGTAGCCAGTGTTCTGTGTTATTTCAGTGTTTTATTTCCCTTTTCATTCATTCTCATTTGAACTAATCTCTTTCTTTATGACCGGTAGGATAAGACTACACTAGTTTGACTCTATTTTACTGGTTTGTCATTTTAATGCCCTCCCCAGTAAGGTACGTCACATATGATTGTACATGTATCTGAAATCATATGCTTGATTACCTCTGTATGCGAGTGGGCATGTGTGCGCGCAGGTGTTTGTGTGTGCACATTTGTCTGTGCAAGTGTGTGTGTGTGAAAAGGAAACAGAGCACAGTGCAATGGTTATCTACTATGTCTGCTGTAAATAATTATGTCCCCTTTCAATAGCCTTTTAATATATGAAGACAAATATTTAAAATAATGAAATTTGAGATACATTTTTGTCTGGAAGATTTTTTATAGCCACATGGGGAAAAGTTATTAGACCACTGGACCAGGAGCACAGTGCCATTCTAATAGCATTCGAGAACCAGAATTTAACACAAAATTTACACCTCTGTTGTCTTCAATTCTGTCCTTCTTGTATTTTAACCACTTATTTTAAATGTTACTTATGGATCAGAACTGTACAGATTCTGTAAATATGACAAAAATGGTTTCTTTTTTTCTGTTTTTGTATAGAGAGAGATTACATGTGTTAAGACTACAATAATAATTTAATGAGACATTTCACAATACTTAAGCTATTGAGAATACAGACACAGTGTGAAAATAAGTGCTAAGATATATTCTTCTGTCTCTTTGTACAAAACAGTGTTGACTAAAAACAAAATAAAAGGGAGATATCTCAAGCCTCATAGTCCTTCTGTGTTTTTCCATACATCTCCAGCAGCCAGAATCTGAGGGGAAATGGTGACACTCCTTTTTTTCTGTGTCATCATGTGCCAGATATGAATCTCACTTGCTTTTCACGTTGTTAATATGAAAATTGTGAAATTATTTGATAATCATTTGACTATTCAACACAAGCTTAGGTTTGCTTCCTGACATAATGTACATGGAACGTGAATGAGAGCTTCTTAGCCACTGGTGTTGCCTTGGATACGTCTGGTTCACAGCATCATGAACAAACTGCAAGCAAATACTGATGTCACTGAATTCATCTCTCATTTCTGTATCTATCGATTCATGTCAAACATATTCTGATTATTGATTCCCGTATGAAAGTGCTGTTTCTAATCATGAGGATGTCGTACATGCTGTTTATTTTTTAAAGTAATAGCTGTTTATTTTAAAACTATTTGCAATTCAATATTTCACAAACCTACTCTTTCTATTCCTGTCTCACTCCCCCGCTCTCTTTTTTCCATTCCCCTTTCTCTCTCTCTTTTTCTCTCACATGCTTTCTTAAAGCAGCCAATCACAGAATGCATTGCAACACATGTAACTATTTCTTGACAATTAACTGTTACCTAGCAACTGGACCTTTAGAGAAAGAAAGAAACTCAGAGAGAGAGTGACGGAGGGAGGAAGATAGTGAGAGAAAAAGAAAGATTTGTGTAGTATACTGTGTCTCGGTTTGGGTGCTACAACATAATACACAGAAACAGCAACTGATACGCAACACCCACACGTGTCCATGGCGTCAGGGAGGGAAAAAAAGATGAAGAGAGCTAAACGCAAGCAGGGAAGCTGAAGGAAGGAGTGACAGGTGCATAGATAGAGGGAGTCGTGAATGGAAAGATTCAGAAAGGAATTAATTCAAAAATTAAAGCAAGTCGCAGCTTTCACGTTCATTTAAAGAAGGACTGATAACAAAGAGTTGCTTGTTCATACCTACCAACATTACGTCACACGTCCTCACCAACACACTTTAAGTATGAAGTTATATTGGTAATCGTCTTTAAGTCCTGTGTTGACCAAAAACAGCGGCCCACAGACTTCAAGCACTCACTCCTGTCAAAATAACGCGCGGTGAACTAACCAGCGCAACACTGCCACCATGCGGCCGGAGTTACATAACACTCCAGAGTCATCTCGCTCACATCTGAAGGGGTAGAGGCGCTATGGTTTGTATTTTCAGTTGTTAAAATTACACCACTATGATTCTGACTGTTACATAAGAGCACACAGAAGTATATAATCTGATCTAGCTAGCATGCGTTGAGTTAAATTATAAGCAACTGTGCTCCTCAATGCAGATGTTCGTAATTAGTGTTCAGTATTATTTAAGGGAATTAATGTCATTAGTGACTCGCCTATTAGTGAGCAGCATACTGCTGTTCTCTATTAGAGAGAGTGAAAGTGCATATGTGAGTGATATTTAGTAATGATGTATTTTATATGCAGGAGTTAAAGTGTGGTAGCTATACAATAGGACGCCGCTCTCATATACACAGAGATGGGAACCATGTTTTAATATAAGATTTGGAAGCCTGAGAGAAATTATACCACCTGCCTGACATCATTTATGAAAAGCATGTGAATGGAGATGGTTGACGTGCATAGAGTGTAATATGACAATAATTTAATAATGCAGAACATAACCACATGCTTACCTCTACATAGCCTACATACATACACACGTGAAACAGTGCCTACATAAATAAAAAAGGCTACCAGAGAAGTTAAAAAAACATGATAAAACATTGTAAAACTTGTTCAAATTAATAATTTACTAAAAATGAACCATAAAGTAGTTTTAGTGGTGTTTAGTCATAAAATAGAAATGTTACATTTTTCTGTATATTACTTTCAGGTTAGGCACTGTGCCAAGCAAACCCAAACTGCATAACATAATTGAACATAATTAACAAAATTAAGTAACGTGTCTGGTTTTGTTTACCCAGAACTAAGGATTTCATTTGTAATTAAGTTATCTTAATATGCTCCATCAGAGATATTCAACAAAGAATTAATATTGTCAACCAACCCCTGCAGTTCAATATTTTAGCACAATTAAAAAATGAGTAGTCAATAATAATTAAAAAAACACACAGACACACACACATTGACAGAATTATATTTTAAAGTATTCAAATTTATTCACCTGATTTTATTCCTGTCACACATGTCTCTGGATACCAATACCTAAATGAAGATTCTCCACAGAAAATAATAACTGATTGTATACGGCTTCATCCTTGTTTAGCTTTGTTTGGAAAGAGCTGCAGTGTCTGTTTTTACTCTCAAGGTTTTTTTTCATTTGGTATTATCCTGCTGGGAAAGTTTTCCACAATCAACATTCCCAGCATTCGCTTTTCTGCCAGGGAACTTTAATTGCACCTTTGAGACCCAAACGTGAAGGAGTACAGACAAAAGAAAATGAATGCACACTTATATAGTATACTAACATTTTTAATATGTGAATTACTGTATATTTTATCTCCAATATAAAGGATATTTCCTGAATAACATTAATGCATCTGATTGTAATATTTGCAAATCTTTCGTCTATCCCTCTACCTCTCGCTCTCTTTAACCCTTCCATTTTCATTTTTGAACACTTTGACTCGTCTGGTTCTCACCACCCTGTTCGCAGGACGAACCACTCGAACCACGTAGCGCCGTGGATACTTCGCTTGACTTGGTCCCCCACTCTGAGGAGCCGGTTCCTTGCCATCCCCTCCTTCCTCCCCCTCCTCTCGGTAACCATGATGACGGAGGAAGGGTTCCAGGGTTGCTAGGCGATTGTTAAGATCTGTGATGCGCCTCTGTAAGTGGGAGACTTCTCTGAAAAGATCATTTAGGGACTCTGAGAGAGGACGAACCCTGCGAGGAAGAAGAGAGTGTGAAATGGGGCGAGATAGAAGAGGCTTCTTATGTTTGTATGCATGTGCGAAAACATCTGTAGGCCTACGAGAGAGAAAAGAGTGTATAATCGTTTTTCTGTTTCTTTTGTGAAGTTTTGGCACACGCTTTAAACACACAGCTCTGCAAAAAATCAACGTACCAAGTCAGTCCTCCAAAAGTTCATTATGAATTATTAATGTGAATAAGGAGATTTCATGTTTGTTTTAGTGTACTAACATGTGGGGTCAGAAAGTCAAAAAACATACATTAACAGGACGTAGTTTAATATGACAAGGCTGAGCTTCTGGTCCTCCTAGCTAAGACCTGCCTTACAAAAACTCAAAAGGTCACACCGCCATTGCCTCTAGGTGTGTTAAAACGCTCTGTGCCATAGGTTGACGAGTCCTTTGTACACCACATTACATCCGGCCACTTCACGAATAATAACAAAAGAAAAACAAAGCCTTTTCTCCACAATTTACTCTTCTATGTAGCTTATCTGGTCTCTAACATTTTCAAGGCTAGACTACTGCAAATGTCTTTCTTCTGGCATTTGCCAAAAATCCTGCCATCCTGGCAACGTGTTGTTACTTGCTCTATGCCGTTTACTTATTTTTCTACGTAAACACGCGTTAGTACGTTACGGTATTTGAGCGTTGCACTACTTTTTCCAATGCGCTGACTTGTTCAAGCACGCCTCTTTTAAAAAGCCACGTCAAGTGAAATTAAGTTCTAAACAAGCTTTAAAATGCTTAGCGAGACCCTGCGTTCTTTTTTCATTCCTCTGCTTCTCGAAGTTCGAGTTTTTAAATGCAAAAACACATTCTGTGTGAATGGACATTTCAAATACAAGGTTCTTTTAGCTTCAGCGTTTAAACGGCAGACATTGTAAACCTTCCTCAATAGGACATTTGTTGTTGTTTGTTGTTAGTTTAGTGGTTTAGTTTACAGTGCTTCTTCTTAGTGCTTTAGGCTTCACATGCTTTGTGATCATTAGCTGATCTGATTTGATCTTGTAATTGCTATTTGCTATTTGATTCATACATGTAATTCTTAAGTCACTTTGGGATGCCTTACGAAACAGGAATATAGCCTACTGGAAATATAATGCAAACTATTAAATAATGCATACCATATATGAGAAAATAGCTTTTTATATATATATATATACTACAATATATGCATCGACCAAGTTGGCATATGTTTATATATTGCTACAAATATAAATATACAGTAGCCTATAGCAATGAAGATTAGCGCACTACTTATTTTACTTATTACTTACTTGTAATTTGATATAGTTACTGAGGAAACCTTTTCTGGGATTTTAAGTGCTGTTTCCATGCTAATAGCTTAGAATCAGCATCTTGAAAACAATCTCCTTAGGGCTAGAATGTAAGTCTGTTAAACTGCCGACTTCAGGATAACAAACCCCCAAAGGACGGTGCGTTTTTCTAGTTTATATAAAACAGTCCAACAAGCAGCTTTCATGTGCAAAAAAACTTTTTCCACAAGACAAGAAAGCTTTAGTGAACATACAAAGAGAGATATAGCTGGTTTAACACTCTCTAAGTTGCATGTTATAAAAAAAATATTGGTGGTTGGTTAACACTAGTTGCTTTACTTGCTTTGTACTTTAACACCACAGTAAAGAGTCTTTTCAATGAATTTGTACAGGTATTAGGAAAGACAGCGTGTTACCTGGAGTAGTCTGGCAGAAGGGCATTGGGTTGTGAGTGTAAGAGAGTCTTGATATCTTTGAATATGCGTTTGCCCCAGGCGTCCAACACTCGAGTCACGCTGCGTATGTTAGCCACGTTCACATTCTCCGCTGCCGTGAGGGCAAAGACAATGAGGTTAGTCTCTAATAAGGCAGGCAACCACATGACAAGAGGCTTTCTGATGCTTCAGAATGGTTTTAATCAGGTTTCTTTCACTGGACTACAGGGCTTTAACTTTAAAGAGTGGAATTAGGAGATGTCTATTTGTGTTTTAGCTGGGTTGACAGGTAAGGGTATGAGTTTGTTGGTGTACATAGGTCAATGTGATTTGTATTTTATTATATGCGCTCCATGTACATGTGAACAAATGTGTTGGAAGTTGAGCCAATCCAGACTGATAGCCTTTTTTTCTTCTTTTTTTTTTTACATTGGCCACCACACCAACGATTAAAGCTGTTTTTGGAATGAAGTTTAAAAACACCTAATATTCAGTAATGTGAAATGACCACACTGACACTATCGGATGAGAACAAAACTTGAACTCAATTTATCTGTATGATGACAATTGTCTTCTATAGAGTTGCTTTATAGCTGAATTTATTTCATATTAATGAACTCTGCACCATCTGTTACCGAACTGAATGAATCGACACTGAACTGACTCAAGCTATAACAACACTATTGCCTTCTGTAGAGCTGCTTAAAAGTTGATTTAAGCTCGTTTCATAATTTGATTCACTACCATTAAATTGAGTCAATACTGAACAGAATTGAGCTGAATAATGACACTATCTTCTTTAGAGCTGCTTTATACAGTTGAATTGGCTTCATAATTAATGCACTTTGCAACATTTGCACTGCTACTGAACTATAAACATTGAACTAAACTGAGCTGAATAATGACAGTATTTTAATAGTTTTATAGGGCTGCTTTACAGCTGAATTGTATTCCTTTCATAACTTAAGAACTTTACCAGAATAATACTGTTATTTATTTATTTTTATTACTGTGAGTCTGCTTTGAGATGATCTGTATTGTATAAAGCGCTATAGAAATAAATGTGACTCGACTTGACATGCAACTTTTTCAACAAGCAAAGTACTAGGCCTGCACAGAATCAATTCAGATTTCATCAGATTTACTCAAAAATTAAATGGCTGTTATTTATATAATTATACTCACCTAACACCACTTGCATGTTTGTTTATGAAATATTAGGCTAAATTGATATTACTTTCAGATAGCAATAAGAATGCTGTCTCACCTGACACATTTTACCATTCTTAAATACATTCTGCACAATTTCACAGATTTGATCATTTTATAATATTACCTCCGTCTCTGTAGTTCCAATTCCCATAATCCACTTCATTGCTCATCCCAAGACATGGAGACAAAAACGCCACAACCATCATAGGCACCATCATCGTTGCAGTCGAAACGGTCATGGTGAAGAAGTGGCTGAGTTTTAAAGGAGAGGTAGGAAAAAAATATCAAAAAGTTAAACGAGTACTAAGAACACTCTCAATGTAAGGCAAGAGATTTAAACCTTTACCCTGCCAATACATCTGGCACATGGGAGAGCACTTTGTTTTTTTCCAGGACAAACAGCCAGATGTGTTTTAGGGGCCGATGATACTGTGGAAAATTTCAGTGCAGAGGCCTGCATTTTTATATGATCGTATCCTCTATGTTTCATCATTTCTATATTCCTTGTTTTTTTTTCTCCTCATGATACTTTCCAGGGCTCTTTGTTGTTGTTGTTGTTGTCTTCTACTTCTTTTTTTTATTAGAATTTAGTATTTAAGTTAGAAGCACAAATCCCATATTTCTTTCTATTATAATATTTTAGATTTCCTTTTCAAAAATAACTATGCTGCAGTATCCAACTATTAAAATCATAATAATTTTGACTTAATCTATTGAAATAATATTTAATTAATTACACTAAAACTATTTTTCATTTTTAACTAGTTTTGTTTACCAAACATTATTAATACATTGACAACCATTAAAATGGTTACACTCAAGGGCATTGATTATTTCGACTGTACATCACGGTGTAACGTAAAAAAAAAAATCCACATTTTCAACTCAACAAAATGTTATTCTCTGGCTGTTTGAAGAAGGAAAAAATGACTTTAATTTTTTTTTTATGGGTTTCATGCCTTCTTTTGTGCCGTATCCATGGAAAGTGCCTCATGCTCATCACTTCCCAAGAACAATCACGCAAGTGTCGGGTATTTCCACTCTATTAAATGACTGCGATCAGATCACAAAATGACTCGAGTTCATTCAGGAACACAGAGGGGAGATGGATGACGGGCTGATTGTCTTGTGACTGGCCTAACTGATAGCAAACTCAATTAGCTTATTTGAAAGAAAATCTCCTTTGTGCTGGAGCCACAAGGGCCAATGCCACAGAGAGCTCTCTGAGGTAAGATTACTACGAATAGGCAGAACTGCTAAAAACATGGTCATTAGACTAAAAAAAGCCACATTTCAGAGAAATGCTGCAGGAAAGCAGAGAGAAACTGGAGTGACTCCACACTGAGAAGGAGTCCAGAGGGGACTGAGAGCTTTACATAATATTGAACTTGGAGATCATAATTGACTTTGTAGAGTGAGTCACTAAAGAGGCATTTCTCAAAATGGCTCCACGTCGTGGCGCAACACATATCTGGATGTGCTCAGGAACTCGAAAATCACAGGATTAATGTTTGATCAGGACACTTCTGTCAGTTTTTACACATTTTTTTTCAAATCACGCAGGCTTTAAAATGCAGAGAGAAGGAACTGTCAACTGACATGCAATAGGAATATCAATCAAACAATTACAAAAGACATACATCCACTAACACTTGCTGTAACATTGATTTTTGATGCTTTATTAAATCTAGACCGATCCCAAAGCTAGATACAAGGCTTTATCCAACAGAAAGAGGGGAAATAGCAGGGTAGTAAAACTGCAGGACACAGATTAGTGGAATATTATAGAATAAATTTTTACTTTTAATGGTTTGAATTCTACTAAAGTGCAAATTACTTACTTTATCAGGGAATGAGATGTGTCTTTCCTTTCTCTTTTTTTTGTGCTCCTCTGCTGTGATATTGCCGTCCTGTCCACTTCTTCTCTCTGAACAGCGTGTTGAAGTCTGTTGACCGTCAGTGTGCAAACACTTAAACTTCTGCATAAGAACTATGATGCTGTGTACATTTACCTCTCTCTCCTCTGTCTTATTCTTCTCCCTCCCTTCTGTACTTTTTTCAATTTTTTTCTCTCTCTCCCACTTTCTTTTTCTCCTGCATCTCCTTTTCTTTCTTTCGTTCTTTCTCTCCTTCTCTGTCTCTTTCTCCCCCTCTCTCCATCTGTTGGGCTCTGTCTTCTCACACCCTCCCAAACTATCACTCTTTTCCAGATGTGCACCTTTTCTTTAGATTTATTTGATGTTTTTCTCCCTCCAATCATTTGCCCTTTTTCTCTTATAGTGACACACACTCAAAACAGACCTTACATATTGAATAGTGATGACCTTAGACATAATGGCTTCCATAATACAATTATAATGCCCTGCCTTTAAACCAAACCCTTACTAAAATCTCTTGACATTTTGAAGCATTCTAAATATTTCAAATATTATGAGTGATTCAAATTGTGATAACCACTTTAAATGTCCTCATCAGTCAGTTTTTGACCTGTTTCACTCTATGCTTGAGGACGTTTTCTCACAAGTATAGCCAAATCTACACACACACACAGACAGACAGAGAGAGAGAATCTAACAGGTTAGCAGAGCAGTCAGTCTCATAAATCAGGTCTCACATGATTTTTGTTATTCAATCAAAAGGCTCTTGAACATCGCTGAGCAACAATTGCATCAACTTGCATGTGCCTTTCAGTTGGAATGCTCTTAATTAAAAACACTGCATTCATAATTCAGTCTCTACGTCTCACAGTATTATTTCCATGGTTACAGTGGGTGAATTTTTGTGGGCCAATACAATAAATGTCTGAATTAAATCTAGTTAAACCTGGATAAAACAATGTCCAGACTTATATCTGTTTTACCTTGATGAAGACTTGACCATACTTTTGTATTTAATACAAGAAGACCATTCTTTACAGTTCATTCATATAAAAATTGTCCAGACCTCACTGTACTGTTTTTTTCTGAAGTGTTGTTTAAAATCTTGTACAATCACTTCAAAAAAAAAAAAACACTTTTAAGGAAAATGACCAAAAACTTATATAAACTTACTATACGTTTAATCTAACTTATGGCCATTTATATCCAGGAGCCTGGTTTAAATTCATAAATATATACAGCATAATAAATATACTATACTTCTTCTTCTTTTCAGTCTTCTTCCAAAGCTTTTCTTTCTCACAAAAGCAGCCTGGAATTAACCTTTTCTTATTTTTTGTTGTTGTTGTTGTATTGTAGTCCTTTACTGTCATGCCTCTATATGTGTTGATTTTGTCTCTCATTATGACTGCAGAGACAAGAAGATGAAAGAGACGGAAATATTTTTATTCCCTGGTATCCAGATGTTATATTTGTTGTGCCTCTACGCGCGCTCTCTCTCACCCTGGTCTGTTTTTGTGGTATGTGAGGTCAGTTTTGCCTGGCTTAGGCTTTTAAGAGTATGTGAGTATTCCTTTACTTCAGCTCAGAAGTCACAAGGCACTCATGCACCTGTTTCTCATTAAACAAGGCAATTTTTCACCTCTAACTGAATTCCTTTCTCTTCTCTTCACCTCACTCTCTATATATCTCCCTATCTCAGTCTCTTTATCTTTATCATACAAATGGAGCTTGAATATTCAACTATTTCAAATATGTAAGGTGTGTGAAATCCATATTAATGGCTGTATTTTGTTCTTATGTGAATCTTTTTTACATATTTGTACGTCTTCACTTATAACACTTAAACGTATTTTTATCTGTTATCTATACAAATCAGAGATTATATATTTTTCTATATATACAGTAATATTTCATTTAAAGTCATACTAAACTAAGGAAAAAGTGGGAAAATATTCTGTACTGGTGTTTTTGATTTATCTGCCCTGGCGCTAATTATGTGTAGCCTATTTCAGTGACAGTGATGTAATCATTACGTAATTCATTTTTGATGATTTTGGAACTCCTCTTTATTTGATGCAAGTCAGGCGCTCGCTCACAAAGTATCGAGCTGCCACCTGGTGGTTAAAGTAGGCACACACACACACACACACACACAAACACACAAACACACGCGCACACAAACCCTGTCAGCCGAGTTTTATATGGGCATACCAGATAACGTCATGATGAATGATACTGTGTTTCATCATAAAATTTAAAATAACAGTTAAAATAAATAACTTTTTACCACAACAACAATAGCAATGTACATGTGAGAACTGATTTACAAATCATAATTGCAACCGCATTTCAAACATTTTTAGTAATTCATCTATTTTTCTAGGCTATTATTAGTCTGCTTTTACATTGCTTAATGCTTATATATTTTGAAAAATTACATTCTTTCCCATAGGCTACATTACTAAGGTTATTATAATCATTATGTCAGTCATTGCCATTTTAAAAGTGAATCCCGCATATATAATGAGTGATGAGGGATTTATATGTCATCATATATTTGTTGTGTGTACAGGACCGTTGGTCCTCTTAGCCGCAGGAAAAACAAAACTTTAATTCAAGTTCGGAATGGATTATCCTAGGAAGCGCGCAAATAGCGATTCCTTTATAATAACTAAGCTGTCACTCACTTCAGTTCATCACGATCTCACAAAGTTAAGTTATAATCAATAAAGCTCTCTACACTGCATAATGAATGTATTTCTTACATTGTGTATCTTGTTACAATGAGAGAATCACATGTCCAATCAGATGTGTTTAAGAGAACGACAGATATGTCTGTGATTGGTTACATTACTCAACCCTACAAAATACATTGTAAATAGAAACGTTTGATGCTCTGCAAAAGCTCTGATGCTTTTGTGAATGTCCTGTTTCACTGCCTGAAAAAGCTATAACCATTTTAAAGACCTCAAGCTTAAAGGGTTAGTTCACCCAAAAATGAAAATTAGTCCATAAATTACTCACCCTCAAGGCATCCTAGGTGTATATGACTTTCTTCTTTCAGATGAATCCAGTTATATTCTTTCAGAGTTATATTAAAAATGGTCTTTGATCTTTCAAGCTGTTTAATTAAAGAGTACCAAGACAAACCATTTTTTTTCAGTGGATTAACTTGCACGGATTAATTGTTCACATCAAGATTAGCAATGTGCGCTAGTAAAGTAAATAAAGTCCATTTTGATTTCATGCGGACTTTACCAGAAGCAAAGGAAGCAAAGCAAAAACCAGCCTCCTCTTGGCTTATATCGAAATCCTCCCACATTCTTCTTTACAAATCCTCGTTTTGTACTTCTAATAAGTGACCGTTGTTTGTTTTGATCTCTCCCCTGCGCTTCCGCGTGCGTCACTTCTGAGCGGCGCATGCGCAACGCCGACCTCATACGTCATCAGCCCGGAGCTGCTTCCGTGTACAACAGTGAGCGCAAGCTAGATTAAATTGATTATTACGTTTTAAATATGGTTATTTTTCTTACAAATATGCATCGATTCGCTACAGGAGAACTTTGTTCATCCCCTGGAGCATTGTGAGACATTTTTTTATGGATGGGCGCTTTTTATTTCACTTATTTTGGACTGATGCACTGCAACACCCGCTGAGTGCCATTAAACAGCTTGAAAGATCAAAGACCATTTTTAATATAACTCAGACTGGATTCGTCTGAAAGAAGAAAGTCATATACACTTAGGATGACTTGAGGGTGAGTAATTTATGGGCTAATTTTTATTTTTGGGTGAACTAACCCTTTTTGTGCACACATTTCAAGAAACTACATTTCCGTGTTGAAACCTTGTTTAAAACCGTTTACATTTAGATCTAGAATTGACTGTTATCAATACCAGCCAAAGAACAACAGTTTTGTAAAAGGGAATCATTTAGGAAGTGAGTTTGTGAAGTGAGAGAGGAAGTGGTTTTTGAGATTCTGAGATTGTACCTCATGTGAGGATCCTGTGAACATCCACTGTGGTGTAATATGGCTTAACTTCTCAAGTTGTCTGGACAGAAAGCAGTTGTTTACCGCTTTGATGAAACAACAGAGAGAAAGAAAAGGTGGCTCATTTTGTTTCAAATGAAAGGAAATGTAAATTTCGCTCAAGGATGTATGCAGCCAAGCCTGTCCTGTGTTGGATCGTAATTCTGTGCTGTTGGCAGGAAACTCTAGGTATTGTTGATCTTAATTTATGTCATTACAGTGTGTGTTTTATTTAATTTGTATTATTGTATTGCTGGATTTCTCACCCACACCGTCTTAAGCTGAATTAGAATCCATAAGTTATGAAGATATCAGGAGAGCACAGATGCTTCAATAACACCATGTTCTCTTCTCCGTTCCTCCAGCCAAACCTACAATCTCCATGCTGAACAGAACCAGAGTGGCACTAGCAGGGGAAAGTCTTGACTTCATCCTGTCAGTTTTCATCCCAGCAAACTACACCACTAGCAAACTTGTATGCCACCACACTCAGAACATGACGAGAATTTGGAATAAAGAACTTAAAAGTGAATTATTTGAAACTACACAGTTGGTGAGGGCACATATCAACATGCACAATAGCTCCAGTTCTGGAAATTACTACTTTAGTTATGCAAATCAGGAAGTGCATTGGGTGGTTCATGTGAGAGGTGAGTCTGCAGATCATTTTATTACCTCTCTATGATTGAAATTCACTGCCAATTTATAATCTCTTAGTCACAACTTAAACATTTATAAGTATTAAAATACACACAAATCTTGAAATTAATAGAGTTTTTTTCTTCAGAACCTTTTACTTGATAGGTTTGTTGCTTGTGAGCCAATAGATAGGCTGGACAGATAAATAAAAAGGTGCATTAAAAAAATAAAGACATCATGTGAGTTTGGCCATGTGACATGTTAGACTGAAACTGCCACTTTCAGCGAAAGAAAAGCAGTGATGCAAAAATTGTGTCTGAAGACAATGTTCCTCTTCTGTTCTCTCTATTTCCCCCTTGTTTCTTCACTCTTACCCCAATTCTGTGTTTTCCAGATAAAGGTTATCAGGAGCCACCTGAGGTGTTAGACAGTGCCATCATCATAATGATGGCATTCTCAGGAATTCTTCTCATCTTCACTGTTGCTGGGTCACTTTACATATTAAAGAGCTACAAGGTAACACTTGGCCACACATCGTGTCATTAGAGCATACTGTAATAATTCAATCTATCTATAATTTGTCTAATGTAAGTTTCTTTAATTCTGCACATCTGAAAGGACTCAATCTAACAGTGAGGGGTTATCCACATGATCAGCCACAACATTAAAACCACTGACAGGTGAAGTGAATAACTTTGATTATCAGTGTATAGGGAAAGTCCTAAAGAATTTTGGTATCTGTAAAGGCCCTTTCACACCAAAAGTGAAATTAATAATAAGCCTCAGGCTAAAGGAAGTACCTCTGCTCTGGCTAGCCTGTCTGGTCTATTCACGGAAGAGCTACTGTAGCTCAAATTACTGGAAAACTCAATGCTGGCAATGACAGAAAGGTGTCAGAACTCACAGTGCCTCACAGTTTACTGCGTATTAGGCTGTGTAGAGAGACCGGTCAGAGTGCCCATGATGACCCCTGTCCACCACCAGAAGCAATTACAATGGGCACATGAGTGTCAGAACTAGACCATGGAGCAGTGGCCTGATCTGAAGAATCACTTTTTCTTTTAGATCAGGTGGATAGCCAGGTGCGTGTTCCCTGCTACACTGCAAAAAAATTTTATGGAATGATTTGAGCAACATGAAAAAAGAGATGAATATGTTGCCTTGGTCTCCAAATTCCAGATTGAGCATCTGGGATGTGCTGGACCAACAAATCTGATCCATGATGGCCTCACCTTGCAACTTGTAGGACCTAAAGGATCTTTTGCTAATGTCTTGGTGCCAGATGCCACAGGACACGTTCAGAGGTCTTGTGGAGTCCATGCTTTGGCAGCACAAGGGGGACCTACACGATATTAGGCAGATGGTTTTAATGTTGCTGTGGCTGATCAGTAGATATGGACTCATGACTAAGTGGTAAATTGTCAGTTCAGAAAAGATCATCTTTCTGTTATTATGCAAGATGCTCCAGATGGACTGTCCAGAATTGCATTGATTGCAAGATGGTGTTATGACCAAAAAAGGGCACAAGTGTACTGTCCGGAAAAACACATGTGATGCTGTTAGTTTCAGCTCTAGTTCTGCTTCATTATTTTTAGGAACACCCTCCTTGTAGAGATGACAAAAATGAAGTTGTAGAGCAGAGATCAGGGGAGAGTGATGGAGTGATTTTGGATGAAGATGCTGCATCTGCATCACTCTACACAGTGAGATAACAGTCTGTTTCTCTTTTGGATAGTAATCATTTGCTCTCAGTATTTGCCATTTGTTGGTAACCTGGCAACCTGTTTTAATAAGGATTTTAAATGATGTCTCAAATAAATTTCTGTCGTCTTATACTCCTTTCCAACAGACTCTACAATGCAGATCAGACTCTATTTATGATACACTGCATTCAGACACGATGCATGTAGAAAACACAAAGAAGACAAAATCAGAAAAGGTTTGTTTAACACGGGTTTGTTTAATAAATGGTGTAATATTACATTACATGTATAACCTATAATGTAGACCTAACAATATGCTTGTAAATTGTAATATATAACTTCAAGTATTAAATATATAAACATTGAGCGCATAATAATTATAGCATGTTTTTACTGAACATATAATCATGCAGTGAAGACACTTCATGACATACACAGATTTTAAATATGTAATACCTACAAGCTCAGACAGAAAGCAACAGTAAAAATAAAGCATTCAATAAAAAGGAATCTAATTCATGATTATCATATGACCTGATGAAATATATTTGGTGAAAAAAGAGTTGCGTTTCAGAATATCAACCGTTTCTATTGCTGTTTTCTCTTTCAGCACTGCAATGCACAAGAAGATGGTGTATTTGATTCTGTTTATGAAAACCTGTGAATGAAGGAATGATTGAGTTAATGAATATGATTTATGAATACCTGCTGGAATGTGCTTAAGCGTCAAATAAAGATTTTTTTGTATAATTTATTATTTTATGGGCCAGTATGACAGAAGATAAATGAAAGATCAAAACAACTGAATATGTGTCGTTTTTCCCCAAAACTCATCAAACCTTTCGCCTTCTTGCATAAAAAGCGGTACATTTTCTGCAGCCCGTGAAAGCTCCGCCCTCACGCTGTGTAAACCAATCAAACGACATCTTCAGTTGCGTGTAACCAATGGGAACACTCGTATCCGAACTTCCTGTCTGCTTGCTCCTCCTCCTGAAGTGTCAAAATTAACAATGGCAGCCGAGGGAGATTTTCTGATGCGCTACCGGGCGGTGTCAAATAAACTGAAAAAGTAAGAGCTAAAATATATTACGAATATTACTAATACACGAATGTTTTAATGGTAGACCATTAATGTTATCTACAATACTGAGCATAACCAAAGAATGTCGTGAGAGCACTACACAACCCTCACTAGCATGTTGCTAATTAAATTTCAAGAGCTACTAAATGAGGTTCACAACAATGCGATCTATTATTGTAAAATTTACAGAAGATTTAACGTTATGCATGAACAGCTGAGGATGACATCTTGTAGGTGTTTAATTTCAAAACAGCGGCTTCGAATAACGAGCTATTCCAGAGTATATAAAGTGTCAAATTAATCTACACTCTTAAAAATAAAGGTGCTTAAAAGGTTCTTCACAGCGATGCCATAGAAGAACCATTTTTGGTTCCACAAAGAACCATTCAGTCAAAGGTTCGTTAAAGAGCCATCTCTTTCTTACCTTTTAATAATCTAAAGAACCAGATGTTAAAGGTTCTTTATGGAACCATTTAGACAAAAAGGTTCTTCTATGGCATCGTGAAGCACCTTTATTTTTAAGAGCGTAATTTAGTGGCCTTTTAATATTTTTTCCTTCCCCCCTAATCACAGACGTTTTTTGCGGAAGCCTAATGTCGCTGAAGCAAGTGAACAGTTTGGTGAGTATTGTGTCAGAAGAGTGATGCTGTGTGCGGTAATGCTAGTCTGTGTTTATCATTATATGGCATCTTTCCTCAGGTCAGCTGGCCAAGGAGCTCAAACAGCAAGACTGTCCTCAATATGCTGCCTTCTGTAATCTCGCCATGGCCCGGTAACACAGCATCTCTCATAACTATCAATTCTTCATCCTAGTTTCTGATCTAAAGAACATGTGGAAATGGTTTGTCTGTCTTCGTAGCTGTGAGCAAACCCTGTTCAATGCTCCAGGAGAAGCCCTGGCACTGACAGATGCAGCCCGACTCTTTCTGGCCTCGGAGCAGGAAACCCGAGCGCTGAGGGCTCCCGGCTTCGATGAGAATATGCAGGCAGCAATGAACTGCTATAGTTTTGCTATTAAGGTATTTGTCGGAAACGCATATTTTACCAGATACTTACACTCAAGCCGATAAGCATATATAAACAAACACAGGCTGTTATTTTGCAGAATGTTGGGCTCAGTTCATACTTGAAATAGAATGAAAAGTCTCTTATAATTTTATATTTTCAATTTAAAATTAGGTGATTCTCCTGCTCGGCGTAGCCTGACAGTGGCATCTTAGTATAATTGAGATATTAATATACTGTTTTTTATATTTTCTCTTTTCATTTTGTTGTGTTTTTCTTATATTTATTTTTTTAAACAGATCTACATAATTTTATTAAATGTTTCTTTCTGTTTTAGTTATTTTAGTACGTCAAATGAAATAAAACAAGATTTATATAGCATTTATTTAATTTCAAGTAAGGATTTTTTTTTTGCTTCCAGTAAGAAAAAGTTTTTTTTTTTTTAATGGTTTTAGTTTTAGTTAATTATAATAACCCTGGCCTGACAGAATCATCAAGCGTAATATTACTTACTATTCACTTTTATTCACTATTACTGTTAGAGTTAGAAGAAGAGAAGATGACCATGAGCAGTTAAACAACTACTATAAGCAGAGCTAAATATTTTCTAAAGTAACAGTTCACCCCAGAAAGAAACCGTTTTAGCTCAATTTTGCCTGCAGCTTTCTACAGTTTCACATGTTTCATGTTGAAATGCGCCTAAAAAATTGATTTGAAGTCATTTGAAGAATACCTCTCTGTACTTGACTAATGAAGTAAAAAGCCTACAATCTTGCAATCACATGCACATTTTGTGTTTTAAAAAAAAATTTTTTTTTAGATGTTATACTGCAAATATGTACTTATATATTGTTTAGGTCTATATTGAGATGAATCAGCCTGTTATGGCGTCCAGTCTCTCACTGGAGCTTGGCAATGCTCTGAAGGTGAGACATTAATCATTGTAATACATGGAGCGGCTTTCTGTTTATAAATGAATTAAAATAGCATATTCATCTTGGTCCACGGTGCTTAATCATGTTGTGGTCCTGTTTATATATTTGTGTGTAGGAGATGAACAGACCCGGGGAGGCGATAGTTCATTTCCAGAGAGCCGCGGAACTGCAGATTCAGACTCCAATTGAGGCCCTGCTGTCACTGTGGGAAATGGCCTCCTGCAAAATACTGACCCGTGAGTTCAGAGATAGCAGTGCTTTCCTGCCAGAATGCAATGATTCGTTTTGGCATTGAGTTTCAGATGAAGTTCTGTGGTGGTCAGAGCAGTGATGTGATGTTTGATTGGTAGGCGATTACGATGGCGCTCTTGCTGTTCTCTCTGAGATGCAGCACATGTGTCAGGAAAGAGGACTACAGCTACCCGGGACAAACACCCCTGTCGGTATGAATGTAATCGACTTCCACAAGACTATACAATTAATCTTAGTTTTGAAATCTAGGCGTGTGAGGTTTGGTGGTCTAAGGTCAGGGATTTTCACCAGGCTTTGCAGTTTATTTGGATTTCCTGATCAAACCCTGCAATCACTTGCAGTTTATAAGCAGAAGTCATGTTATGATGTTTTGTGACTGATTTTCATACTTGTCAAGGATCTGTTTTGCATTGCAGAGTCAGCAGTCTTTCAGTTTGAACATCAGCTATTAAGGAAATGAAGCATATGCTGTAAAAATCTTTGGATTCTGCTTCAATTCTGTTTGTTTTCATTCCAGGTGCATTTATGGATATCATAGCAAAGTGTGAAATCTCCAGGGTATTACTTCTTATGCTGCTTGAGGTAAATTATATATTTAAAATCTGTGAGGTTTACAAATAAGCTCACATTTCGGACAATATGTTAAAGGGGTCATAGGATGCTACATGCACTTTTACAAGTTGTTTGAACTGAAATGTGTGGAGCAGATGTAGACAAGAATGACTCCTAAGCGATTGAGGTGTTCTGTTGTTGGATGTAATAATGAACATAGCAGTCGTCATTTTACTTCCGACATCTGAGCCGCTGAAGACGCAGTGGATTATGTTTGTTTTTGAAGGGAATGCGCCTCCGATCTACCTAAATGCGTCTATGTTCGCGCGAATCATTCGTGATCCAGCTTCACCCACAGAAGAAGTGAGTATAAGGTTTTTTAAAGAATCTTTGCAAATCGCCTTTCCTATGTGCTAATTAGCAAGTTTCACGAAGTAAACAGTCTTTCTGAGAGCGGCTGGGAAGAGAGGGGCAGGGTCAGCAGAGCTCATTAACATTTAAAGGAAAATGCTACAGAACTGCATGCTGTGAAAAGAGCTGTTTTTGACAGGGTAAAAAATTTGTTTTTTACACTACCATTGAGAAATTTTAACCAAACTATGTTACAGACTTTCCATTAAGACCCTAAAGAATCATATCAACTTGTGGAAAATGGGCATCCTATGACCCCTTTAAGAAACCAGACCTATAACGTTAGTGTGTTTGTTTACTATGCCCAAAAATGACACTATATATTTGTGTCTGTGTTTTAGCCTCCCCCTCAAAAGCTGTTACCTGAGCACGCTCAAACACTAGAGCGATACGCCTGGGAATCCTTCGACTCACATAGTCAGGGTAAGACTTTGTAGCTAATGGAGAACCAGGCAGGCACAGTGCTTTATTTAAAAACTGTTGTTACTGTCTGTCCTTTAGTAAACTTCCTTCCAGAAAATGTGTTCCTCCTTCTGCAGTCAGTTGTGGTGAGTATTTAAAATCTATTTGTAAAATTAATTTGTTAAAATATACTGTCTGAGACCACATTTAAAATCTGCATTCAAAATCCAATTTAAACCTGGAAATAATCTGGAAACAAGTTTTTGGATTCTGAAATATTCCAAACAATGAAGCATTATGACATAAAATAAGGAAGAAATATATTTTACTAAGAAAATCCTACAGATCAAAAGTGTGGTGTAAGATTTTATTTATTTCTATTTATTTATACTTAAATTCAGCAAGCATGCATTAAATTGATCCAAAGTCACAGAAAAGACATTTATAATGTTACAAAAGATTACATTTTTAATAAATGCTGTTCATTTGAACTTTCTATTTATTAAAATATTTCTATTTGTTAAAAACATGATTTTTAACATGTTTCTTGAGCAGCAAATCAGCAT
Organism: Sinocyclocheilus rhinocerous; assembly: GCF_001515625.1. Taxonomy (NCBI): domain Eukaryota; kingdom Metazoa; phylum Chordata; class Actinopteri; order Cypriniformes; family Cyprinidae; genus Sinocyclocheilus; species Sinocyclocheilus rhinocerous. The sequence continues at coordinate 70,913 of NW_015650695.1, read as the reverse complement.
ATTAGAGTGGTTTCTGAAAGATCATGTGATGCTGAAGACTGGAGTAATAGATACTGAAAATGGCACAGGGATAAATAATTTATTTTAAATATATTAAAATAGAAAACAGTTGTTTTAAATTGTTGTAATTGTTACAGTATAAATTTTTTTTTACTATATTTTTGATCAAATAAATGCAGCCTTGGCGAGCATAAGAGATATTAAAACAATGAATTTAATTTCAATTTTTTATTTAAATTCTTATATTGATAATATACGTTGTAGTGAAAATTGTATGAACTAAAAAAAAAAGCAAAATAGAAGCATTTTCAGTAGTGGTCTCTGACTTTTAGGCTACACTATTGTCTAAAATGCTATAAACTGATTACTAGTAGAACTCTTGGATTATGATGGCTAAATGGTGTGACTGGTCTGTTTACAGATGGCCTGTCAGGAAAAGGATACAGAATCTCTCAAGGCACTCCAGACAGAACTATGGTGAGCTTTCTGCATTTCCTGACTCATACTATGCATTTATCTATATTAGACTGAAACCTTTGCCATTAGATAACCTTCACCTTTCTCTTCTCTCACAACAGGCCACTCCTTTCGGCAGAACAGAATCATCTCCTCCACTTAGTGGTTCAGGAGCGAATTACACCCTCGGGTCAGGGCATATGATTCAGTGCAATACACCCCCACAAAACAGTTCTTATTGGAACATTCCTATGCCAGTGCCTGGTGCATTTTGCATGAGGACTGTAGAAGGTCACTGAACCTACCAGAGCTGTACATACACGCATGAAAATTTCTCTAATAACAGAAGTTTTCATGTCTCCTATACAAACTCGCTTTAGTGATTTGAATGTATATTTTATTCTCCATTTATATAGTGGTAAGATATTGTGTTGAAAAGGCAAATGATTATGTTGAAGTTTATTTAAAGTTGTAAAATATTGATGTTGTAAATAATAAAATAACAAGAGCAATTCTTATGGCGAGGTTTTTATTTGTGTGATTACTAAAATTAATGTCATCCCTGGTTTACACTGTTTGGCTTTGCATTGAAAAAATATCATCCTTTCCATTTACTGTCATACTGCAACATAAAAATACATCTAGAGCCAGCTAAAACTTTAACCAAACAAAGTAAGCAGCAACTGAATAGCTCGGATGTCCATAAGGAGCTTTTTCCTTGAGCGGATGTTGAATAATTACTCCCATAAAACTATAAATACATATTGACATTTTAAAAAAACTAACAAAAGCATTTTATAAATTCTTTTGGAACATTCTGTGCTCTAGAATTTTACAAGGTGATCATCTGACCACATCAACAATCATTCATCATCATGCTAATCAAAAATGGCTGGCGTAGCAACAGGGCCCATTTCATTATCAAGAAAGCCTTTGTCCACACAGAAATTGCAAATAAATATGTCGGCAGAGGGTCTGTACAATGCAATTACAAAAGGATTGTGTATTCAGAAGTCTACACGATCAAGTGAGTGATCCACAAATTTGAACAGCACCATAATGCATCGCAGTAACAAAGATTTGACCCTTATCTTGACCTAGAGACTATCCTGTGCTATTGCCATCTACAACATAAAAAAAAAAAATCGATGGAAATGAAATAAACCCATGTTTAAGACGAGGCTAATTCTTAAAGTGCAAGTGATGTTTAAAACTACACTTTGATAACATATATTTTTCTGTATGTACTTTATATGTACAACTTATCTTTCTCTTTATACATGTTATAAATAAATTTTTTACATTTCCTTCTTGTATATACTGCATTTTCACCATCTTTACACACTAACCCCTGCAATAAAGTGTTTAGACCCTCTTACTGCTCTCAGTGCTTTGCGAAACTAGGAAAGATGACCCATCAAACCGATCTATAGTATTACTCTAAAAAAAAAAATGGGAAAAGAAGAAAGAAACTTCTCTGGGCAATTTTCTTCAAATGCTGAATCAACCTTTTCTCACTGACAGATTTTAAACTGTTTCAATGAACTGCTGATGCTGTGATTTATTGCGCAAGTTTCTACAATTCCAACCAACGCCGGTAATATTTGAGACAACTCATTATTTTTCAAATTCTGTACTTAGACTTTGAAGAAAAATAATTAAGGCTGTACATTAGCACTGAGAGCGAGGTCTAAAGTTTAATCCGCTCGTTTGCGCAGGATGATGTACATAATTCCAGTGAAGAGGGTCAGCAGCCACCCAAACCAGGCCATGATGTAGGACCAGCCATACCAGCCATTCTTCTCGTCTCTGTGAAAGTGATCGGTATAGACTGACAGAGCCACCATGATGCAGAAACCTAGAGATCCCAAGAGAAATGCATAAATGTACAACAAAAATGAATCTCTGTAGGACCTTTAAGACAATGATCCACACATGTATATTTCAATAATGCCCTAATTTAACCTCAGATTTCCAGAAACGGGGACTTACAGGAGATGAGCTGCACAACTCCAGAGATGGTGAACCGCTTTCCTTTACCCAGAGTAAAGAGTTGGAATATGAACACGCACAGAGAGAACACAGCAAACAGGCAGGACAGCACTGCAAACGCCTGGACCGCTTGCAGATAGTCTAGATAGATGAATTAAAGGGGCATCACATGAATGTCCCAGTCTGTACACTCTTAAAAATTAAGGTTCTTCAGTAACATCCATGGAATGTTTTCATTGTACAAACAGTTATTTAGATTATTAAAATGTTCTTCAGACTAAGTAAAAAAACGGCTCTAAGAACTGTTCACTGAAAGTTTCTTTGGGAACCCAAAATGGTTCTTCTATGGCATCATTGAAGATCTTCTGGAATCTTAATTTCGAACAGTGTACATATACCGTACACAGGGTTTGACTGGTGAAAATAGGCAGATGTACAAAAATGCATATTTTTAACATGGTTTGTCTTACCCTTCCGGTATGAGGTCGGTATGTCCATGTACACCCAGACATTATCATTGTTCTCCATCACCCATCTGCCCCACAAGTCTGTATAAAGGTTCTCTGTGAACCACCATGCCTGGGAAAAACAAAAACCAACAACAACAATACAAACGCCTTCAGATCACAACACACTTTTTTCATACACCTTTTTTTAAAAAGTCTTTTGTCTGCATTTTTATTACACACACACACACACACACACACACACACACATATATATATATATATATATATATATATAGGCTACATATAAAAGAAGAACAACATAAACTTACATCATCTATGGTTGCCCAAAAAAGGAAGACAATTGTAGTCAGATGAAGCAAACAAATTCCTGCCAGGGCCTTGAACATATTCAGAGGATGAGGGGGAAACAGGGTGGAACAATAACCTGCTGTAAGGGAAATATTACAAGACATATCATCTTGTGTTTAAGAAATACTATACATCAAAAGGTCCTGTGCAATTCAGCAGCCATCTGATGATGACTTATTGAGAATAGCCATGTTTTTAGAAAAAAAGTTGCCTTGTATTTAAAGATGTCCCAAGCAAAGCATTGAGGAAGACAGAGGAAAGGAACTTTAATGTCCCTTTTACATTATTCAAAATGAATCTAAGCCTTTCATTCACACAGTGCTTTTAATTGTGTGCTAGTAATAATTAAGCCGTGTGTGTTTCAGGTACATTTGATTTTCCCAAAATGCTAATAACAAAGCAGTCATGGCCTATGACATCACCACATTAAAGCTGCATAAATGTTATGCAATAAACAGCAATTGTTTTATCACTTCTATAGGGTCACTTTTTGTTGGATACTAGCTTTGATTACACAAATCTCCAACGGCTGTTAAACTACAGGATGTGGGAGGAGAAGAGTCTTCTGTTTCTTTAAGTCACAGATACAGTAGGTGAACTGACATGCCATTTAAAATGCTGATGCAAGCTGTTCATACAAACAACAATAATGATTTAAGAGAAGAAATATTGTGTTAAATCTCATTAAATTATAAAAACTATACCAACAGTTCAGAGCAGACCTTCTGCAATGCATTCATATTTTATATTCACTGAATGCCCGTTTAAAATAACGCCTGGTGCGATCAACAATGCATAGACAAAATATTATTTATTGGTAAATTCTAGCAAACCTACATTACATACATTAGACAATGGAAGCTAATGCGAAAGCTCCCGCGAATGACAGATGAAGGAATTCGTGTCACGTCATGCGTTCGGATGCATTTTCTTCCAAACAGTTTTCATTCAGTTCTAAACGTTCTATTACAGTTTGAAATATATTTCCCTTTCTTTTATGTCGATTCTAAGACGCTTAATTGTATCAATAAATACAACCTCATTGGCATGAGAATTCTACAGCGATGGCACAGATAATAAAAGGTTACCTTGGGTATTTTAAGCTCTCAAATTAATTCTTGATTTTCGTAGCCTAGCTGATGCCCCACCATCCGAGGATATTCGCACTTCCCCGCACCTCGTCCTTCGTCCCGCACCTCGTCCTTCGTCGCGCCCCCCTCCCGCACTCTTTGCTGCATAGAGGACCCCACCCATCACAAGGACTTACTTTTAAGTCCTTACGTATCCCACATCCAGCGAAATCCTAGAACTGTATTGTCGCACGCTGGAAATTCATGCACGAGGTGTTGTAAGAGACACACAAACGTTGATTTCTCTCAATGTCAAAAAACAGCCACCAAAACATTTTATTTTTAAATGCCGGACTGCCCAATGTTTAGATGCCCCCTTAAACGCACTGTAAATGACTTTTGCCGAGTGCTCAGTTATTCTGTGCAAGAGTTTGCGACGTCGTCATCCTATTACCTAAAGCTGCGATGTGCTATACAGCGATTTATCCGCATGCCGCAGCATCCTAACTCAGCTCTTCTAGAGACGCACCGCAGACTCCACACGCGCCCGGTGTCGCACTCAGAGCTGCAGGCATAAAAGTGGCTGACCGGGCCAAACGCAGCACATGGCTACCCAACAATAGGGCGATCCCAGAGCCAGTCAAAACCCATCTCTCCAATCACGATAAAGTAGCGCAGAGGCAGAAAATGATGCACAGGTACTTTGCAGAGGTTGATGATGAGTCATCTAAAGTAGGTTTGGAGCGACACCTACTGCGGATTCAATGGAACGGCCTGGTCATGTATATATATATATATATATATAACAACGTTCACGTTGATTCATCTAATTAGAATCCTAAAAAAAGACTGCCTCTTGCTATATGTACAGATCATATGTAATATACAGTACATAAGTGGTAGAATCAATAGATAACGCTTTAAAAATAAAAAAATCGCTATATATAACTTCACAAGTTTCATTTGTGACTGCACTAATAGAGCAAGATAATTTCTTCTATTTGTCCTCTTTCATGGACAAGTACTTCAGTGTAAATGCATTTATATTCCTCATATTCTTTGATCTCTTAACCTTTAAGAAGAGTTTTGAATAGTTCAGCTGTTCAGCTGTTTTTGATCATTCCGAGAAAGCCTGTGAAAGTTTCTCACAATTTTTTTGTGGATAAGATCATTACTACTAGAGCTAATATCCCAATCTCTGCTTCGAATCCGGTCTGTCTCCTAGCTCGGCCTGACTCTTGCACTTCTGCTCAGTTTTCGATGTTTGAGCCCATTTCTCTGTCTGAGTCTCACGGCTGCAGCTAGTACAAAATGCTGCAGCTAGACTGTTGACTGGCACAAGGAAGTGGTCCAGCATTTCTCCAGTGCTGCACTGGCTTCCTGTTGATTTTAGAGTCCAATATAAAGTTTTGATAATGGTTTTTAAAGGTTTGCATGGCCTTGCTCCAGAGTACATTTCATGTCTGTTACAGCAGCACTGTGTTGCTAGACCTCTAAGATCATCACAGAGTCTGCTTTTACATGTTCCCAGATCACGGTTGAAAACCAAAGGTGATCGAGCCTTCTCTGTGGCAGCCCCACGTCTTTGGAATAGTCTCCCATTGCACATTAGATCATGTGACTCATTTGACTGTTTTAAATCAATGTTGAAAACACACCTTTACTCTGTGGCATACAGTTGCCCCTAGCTTTTGGGACACTGAGCAGTGATGGATATTTTGTGTTGGTTTGAGTAATTTTTAGACATGTAAAGCACTCTGGTCAACTGGTGTTGTTTTAAATGTGCTATATAAATACATGTTGATTGATTGATTGATTGATTGAATCTCGCTGGCTCTGTGTTGCAAAGCATGTGATTGGCTGTTTGCCACTGATGTCACACATTCATGTGCACGTGCTCCACAAACTCCGGATTAAAGCCTGAGTTGACAAAGAAAGTTGATCATCAGCATATGGTACCAAAAAAACCGGATGGTACCGGGAAAAACCGGATACAATCACCTACATACAATCCTCTAACCCCTCCGGTTATGCAAGCGACCCTGCTCACTCAGCTCCCTGTCTTTCCTCCGACTCCTCCTGCAAAACCCCCCAAGATGTCGCCATCTCTTAATTGCATGAGGAATAAAATAATGGCAACTTTGCCCTTAGCAAGAGCAGACTTCATTAAAGTCAAAGGTGAGCTATAGCATTGGTTCCCAACCACATTTCAGGAGATTTCTGATTGTAATAATATTTCACAATATTACTGTTTTTATTATTTTGATCAAATAAATGCAAGCTTTGATGAGCATAAGGGACTTATTTCAAAAATAGAAAAAAATCATATTTTTTCCGGTAGTGTAGTTTCTTTGCACATATTATACATAAAAAAGTTTTTTTTGCTCCTCTCTGGTGATATTTGAAGATGCGAAGACAAATACCTGGATCTCCATTCCATCTGTCCCAGCAGCCTGTAATTACACACTCCACTCAAGAGGTGGCGGTGTTGTGCTCTCTTCACCACTGCCTTCCTGCCACACACACAAAAAAATGGTGAACCATATTCCAACATGTTATTGAATCAGTTGGTTAATAAATAAAATAGAATAATAAACCTTAATTCAAAATTGGAATTAAAGGGTTAGTTCACCCAAAAATGAAAATTCTGTCATTAATTACTCACCCTCATGTCGTTCCAAACCCACAAGACCTTCGTTCATCTTCGGAACACAAATTAAGATATTTTTGATCAAATCTGAGAGCTCTCTGACCCTCCCATAGACAGCAATGCAACTGCACTGTTCCCAGGTCCAGCAAGGACATCGATAAAATAGTCCATGTGACATCAGTGGTTCAACCGTAATTTTATGAAGCTATGAGAACACTTTTTGTGCGCAAAGAAAACAATAATGACACAATTATTCAACAATTCTTCTCCCCGAGTTACCATATTCCGCCATTTTGGAAAGTACAGAATGTAATCAACTTAATCAGCGTTGTTTACGTTCAGTAGACAGCGCGTGCATGCTGAACGTAAACAACGCTGATTACAGATGTCCTTACTATGTTTCTGGACCTGGGAACATTGCAGTTGTGTTGCTGTCTATGGTTGGGTGACCATAGGTGCCATTTTCCCAGGACGCGTCCTGGCCAGGATTTGTTTTAGCTTTGTTTTCATGCTTGCTGAAGGTAATGATCGAAAAGTAGTTTGACCAATAACATGCAAGCATTGTACATAATGGACCAATCATGGCGTGTGAGAAGGTGGGATCTACGGTCAAAGCGATGCAATTACGC